>NW_024412395.1:35983404-36016765 GCF_014898765.1 Herpailurus yagouaroundi | reverse complement strand
ATATATATATATATATATATATATATATATATATATATATATCCTCATTGAATCATAAGATTTTTGAATGTAAGGAAATGATTTTTGGATGAGTGTATATATAGGAGATTCTGTGCCACAGAGATAATATTGTATCCTTGCAATAAATATCAACAATGTTTCCCTTAGTTCTTTTGTGCCATTAACTACAGTTAGGTAAGACAACATCAGCTCTAAATCAGATTCCCAACTTCTTCCTGGACCTGTCATCATTTATCTTAAATATCCTTCAAGACCTAATTAGGAGTCCTAATCAGAGTAAATGAAACAATGTTGTCATATTAACTGCTTTATTTAGAATACAAAGAGGTCTGATTGCTACCTAATCAGTCAGATTAGCACCTAATAAAATGTATTTCCCTAAAGGAGCCTCTTTAAATATTGATTTATAATTGCCTGATCTCTACATTAAATCAACCAGTGGGTTCTTCTTAGAAAACCTAGGCTTAAATGGTCTTCTACCCTTTTAAAAATAAGCACAGTGGTATTAGAAATAAAAATACTATCTAGATCATAGACTTGCTTGGGTATTATGAGCCAAGTGTACTGGACATGTATAAGTGTATGTTATTTTAAAAGCAAAATTATTTGGCCATTATTAAAATTAAATTTATGAACTAGTGAGGTCTTTCAAAATGAACCTAGATCTTTTTTTTCTTTTAAATAAAAAAGATCTCCATGCATAATCACATCTAAGGATAGAGGGATCCTTTCAGCATCTCCTTTCTTTTAGCTACTATTAGGAATTATACCCACTCCAGGCTCTAGGGGTATGTCCTGTCTGGCCACAATTCATTTAGTGAGGTCAGGACTTGCTACAACACTTTTGAGCCCTTGATGGACTATAGCCAACAAGCTAAGGAAAGAATCCCTGAAAGATAGAGTAGAAGACTAATTAACGTGTGCTTGTAATCTGCCAACACTCTGGATTTTTCAGCACATGTACCAGCAGGTTCTTTCTATTGTTTATGTCAGTATGAATTGTCTTCCTAATTATTGAATTACCCAAATCAGAGGTCAAGGGTCACAGAGACCTACTTCACCTCTGCCAATGTACCATCATCTTATTTTTCAAGGCTTTCGAGGGAAAATCGGATGCTTTTAAAACATAATCTGAGTAATTTTCCAATGGGGGAAAAAAAACACTATTTAAATGTCGGTCTGTGGAAACATTTAAGGATGAACTCTGTTGGACAATTTGTACACACTCTAGAAGAGAGGCAGTGATTGTGAATAAAGCACCTTGAACTGAAGTGGTCCACAGAAGCTACTCTCTCGGCTACTTCATCCTTATTGATCCAGCTGCCTTTCACAGCTAGTGTTTTCATACTGATATCACAAACTATATGTTCCAGAATAGTGAAGTATGAGCTTATTTTCCAGCAATAATTTGTTAAAGGCTGAAGAACTGGAATTTACTAAAAAGAAAAAAAAAAGTAACTTATTCACTTTGTTATTTACCCTTCTGAGAACATTTCTTCTGTATAATACATTCAGAATATGCTTCAAAAAATAGCTTATAAATGAAAGGTCAACATACTGAAGCAAATCATCTAATTACTCCATATCACAGAATAAGAAACATTTTAATTTCCATATTTTATCCCTGGATTTGAATCATTCTGAGACTGTCAAGATTAATGCAAAGTTCATTTGACCAAAGAAAATGGCAAAAAAGAAGTGATTTAAACATTTTAAAGTTCTTTTAATAAATTATGTCTTTTGCTGAGAGAGTACAGTCTAATTTAATATTATATTTAAATATTTAGTTACCTTCTGAAAAATGTTTCAGACAAATACATTGCTCTAGTTAATAATACAGTAATATATACTTGATAGTTGCTGAGAGTAACTCAAACCTTCTCACCACACCCACATGCAAGTTAAATGTGTGAGGTGATGGATGTGTTAGTTATCTTGATCTTAGAAATCATTCTATGTGTGTGTGTGCATCTATATAATCATATTGTACACTTTCAATATATACAATTACATTTGTTAATTACTCCTTAATAAAGTTGGAAAAAAGAATTTTTATGCATCTTTTTGTCTAGTTCTTGATCTTTAACATTAATTTATTTTCTGTATGCCTATAAACACGAGATTTTTTTTAATATTTGTTTTCAAGGGCTTTTTTAAAAGATTATTTATTTTGAGAAAGAGAGAGAGCACATGTATGCAAGCAAGGAAGGGGCAGAGAGAGAGAGAGAGAGAGCACGTGTATGCAAGCAAGGAAGGGGAAGAGAGAGAGAGAGAGAGAGAGAGAGAGAGAATCCTAAGTAGGCTCCTCACTGTCAGCACAGGAGCCTGACACCAGGCCCGATCTGACAAACCATGAGATTACAAACTGAGCTGAAATCAAGAGTCATACACTCAACCAACTGAGCCACCCAGGCACCCCATAAATGCATGTTTTAATTATCAGTCACTGTATTTGTTGTTGGGCTGCCATTACAAAATACCACATACTGGCTGTCATTAAAAAAAAAAAAAAAAAGAAAAGAAAAAAAAGGAAATTTACTTTTTCCCCATCCAGAGGATGGAAGTCCAAAATTATGGTGCCAGCAGGGTTAGATACTTCGAAGGCCTCTCTCCCTGGCTTCCAGATGGCCACTCTCTTGCTACTTTTTATAGATTTGTTCCTTTATGTGTGGGTATTCCTGGTGTCTCTTCTTCATCTTGTAAAGACCCCAGTCCCACTGGATTAGGGCCCTACTTTAAGCCTTGTTTTAAGATAAGCGCCTCTTTAAAGATTTAATCTCCAAATACTCTCACATTCTGAGGTGCTGGGAGTTGGGACTTCAACATGAATTTTGAAGAGACATAATTATGCCCATAACAGTTATGTTGCTTTCTTTTTAGATATAAAATATATAAATAACAAATATTTTTATACCATCCTATTTTGATTGCTAAAATAGGGCGTGAGGCATGTCCCAATCGCTACTCCTGCCAGGAAGAAAGTGTCTGATTTGAAGAGAGCATTTAATCAATATTTGTTGAATAAATGAATGACTGGATCTAACACATAGTCATATTTTGTAAATTAGTATGTATATGCTCCAAAGGCTTCTCAAATGCAACTTCATCAAAACTGAATTCATCCCTTTCTCACAAATCCTTCCTTGTTCCACCCACTGCCCCAGCCAGAATCCTTCACCTTTTCCTCTGTTTTCCTCTCCCCACCAGTTAGTCACCAACTCTTGCAGATGCTATTTGAGTTCATTGCTTCTAATAATATTCATGTATCAGAACTCTCCACTTCATAGCCCTCTGCCGCGTGATACGGAATGACATGTAAGTCCTCAAGTCAACCATGTACTTTGTCTCTTTTAATCTTTACCTTATGTTCATTCCTTAATCTAGAATTTCTTCCCATATATCTTTCACCTTTATTTGCAACTATCAAAAGCCCTTTTGAATCTGGGCACTCAGTTAAAGGGTCACCTCCTGCTTAAAGTTTCTGTTGAACACAGCATCTGAGTGCTTCTTCTATTTTTCTCTTACCAGAGTCTGGTTAAAGGAAAACTTGGAAAAATTATAACCACTACAAACATGAAGATAACTCAATAAAATGGGTGGGTTCAAAATTAAAATAGTCATATCAAGAACGAGTAGGCTTCCTATGTGTAAATCAAAACCTGCTACAGGTTATAATGGAAGGAGACAACATTTGCAATAACAACTGTGTAAAATATCTAGGATAATAGGAACTGTAAAAAACCTCTCCAAAGAAAACTCTAAAAAAACGGTGAGAAATACAAATGAGGACTGGAACAAATTGAAAGAGTACTACATTCATGAATAAGTGGACTCATAAAGATTTCACCTATTCCTAATCTATACATTTTATATTTGTCCAATAAAAACACCAGTATTATATTTTTAACTTGATAAACAGATTCTAAAAGTCAAACAGAAAATAGATAAGTAAAAATAGCCACAAAAATTGTAGGAAAATGAGTAATAACTCATTTCTAATATCACAAGAAATACCATATGAATCATAGCTCTGAAGCCATAAAAGAAGCTTTTTGTGCCTGGAACAGCCATGGCTCATGGTCCCAAGAAACATATGAAGCATACAGCAGCTCTAAAGCATCGGATGCTAGATTAACTGGTGTGTCTGTTCCTCATCCAAATACATACAAATCTCCATAGGCTGAGATAATGTCTCCCTTTCATTATTTTCCTAAGGAGCGGGCTTATGTGTGCCCTAACAGAAGACTAAGTAAAGAAGATAAGCCTGTAGTGTTTCATTAAGATAGGCAGCAAGGTCCAAACTGATATAACCTACCTCCTGGTTTTATGGATGTCAAAAGCAGTGGCATTTAGACATCTTGGTGTCTAACCTGGGACACCAAGAGTCACTTTACTATTCATGGTATTCCATCTGAGGAAACCAAGTACAGGTTGTGCAAAGTGAGAAAGATCCTTGTGGAAACAAAAGGAATCCCTCATCCGATGACCGCTGATGCTTGCACAATCCACTACCCTAATACCCTCATCAAGGCGAATGACGCTATTCATACTGATGTGGAGACTTGGAAGTTTACTACTTTCATCAAGTTTGACACTGGTAATCTGTATATGGTGACTGAAGGTGTTAACGTAGGAAGAATTGGTGTGACCACCAACAGAGAGCGACACACTGGTTCTTTCAGTGTAGTTCATGTCAAAGATGCCAGTGGCAACAGCTTTGCCAACCAGCTCTCCCACATTTTCATTATTCACAAAGGCAATAAACAATGGGTTTCTCTTCCCTTTGGAAAGGTACCTGCCTCACCAATGCTGGAGAGAGAGACAAGACACGGGCAGCCAAACAGAGCAGTGGGTGAAATGGTTTCTTGGTGATATGATTGGAAGTCTTTATACTTAAAGATAATACAGCATGAAAAACAGTGGTAAAAGGCAACATGGGACACTTTATAGAATACTTGTGTGAAAATGGCCTTTAAAACTATGAAAAACTCCTGAAATCAGTTAATAAAATGTTGATAAACCAAGTTCATCTACATATCAATTCCACTATAGTCAATGTCTCAGATAGAAAAAAATAGTTTGTCCAAAGTGAGTGATTTGAAAAGTGTTGAATGAAAAGACAAAGCTAAGTGTAGGATTATAAGGAAAACACTAGAGTTGGTGCATTGTCTAAGAACTGGTATTAGCAAGACAGATCATCTCCTTCAAGCCTAAAGAGGTGAGGGAAGAGCAGTTACTGGACTCAGATGAAGTTTTGTTTAAGACAGCTGGCTGGCAGAACATAATCCTGCAAGAATACAGACACCCTTCAGGGACTAGGGATGGAGGGAAGAAACCAGGGCTATGCATATCCTGCCTCTGCTCTCCTCCCTTCCTTTACTCTTCTGTGCCAGTACCCCTAATTGGTGGAACTTAACCAGGATCTATCAGTCAGCCCATAGAATTCACTCTCTTGAGGCATAAAAGCTCAAAAAATATATAGTAACTACAATTAGAATAGATGGGCTGGAGCGTGTGGGTGGCTCAGTCAGTTAAGCCTCCGACTTCGGCTCAGGTCATGATCTTGCAGTCTGTGAGTTCCAGCCCTGTGTCCAACTTTGTGCTGACAGCTCAAAGCCTGGAATCTGCTTCGGATTCTGTGTCTCCCTCTCCCTCTGCCCTTTCCCCATACTTGCTCTCTCTCTCTCTCTCTTTCTCAAAAATAAACAAACATTAAAAAAAAAAAAAGAGAGATGGGCTTATTACATTGGACACAGCAAAGATCATCCTGAATTAGAATATAAACCACTGTAAAACACTAGATTGAAGCACAGAGAGAAAAAAAAATGAATGAAAATCAGAAAAGAGCAAGAGTTATATTGTATGTCGAATATTAAAACTTCTAACAGAAAAAGAGGCTAGGGAGTATATGACAGAAGCAATATTTGACGATAGACTGTCCAAGAATTTTCAAAAATTAATGAATGTTTGAACAAATGATGTTGGAAAAACTGGATAACCTCACTGCAAAAGAATGAAGTTGAACTTTTACTTTATGCCAATACCATGTCCAAAAAATTAACTCAAAATGGATCGAAAGCCTAAACATAAGACCTGAAGCTGTAACACTCTTGAAGCAAACATAGGGAAAAAGCTTTGTGACATTAAATTTGGCAGTGATATCTTGGATGTGATGTTGCAGAAAGCAACAAAAGAAAAACATATAAATTGGACTACATCAAAATTAAAAACTTTGTACATCAAAAGACATAGTCAACAGAATTAGAGGCAACCCGAAAAATGGGGAAATATCTGCAAGTCATATATCTGATAAAGGGTTAACATCCAGAATAAAGAACTCCTACATCTTGACAAAAAAACAAGACAACATAAACAACTCAATTTAAATATGGCCAAAAGGCTTCCATAGACATTTCTCTAAAGGAGATATACAAATGAATAACAAGCACATGAAATGATGCTCAAAACAGCAAATCATTAGGGAAATGCAAATTAAAACCACAGTGAGATGCCACTTCACACCTATTAGGATCGTTATTGTCGAAAACACAGAAAATAACAAGTGTTGGCAAGGATGTGGAGAAATTGGAATCCCTGTTAGTGGGAATACAAAATGGTTCAGCTGCTGTGGAAAATGGCATGGCAGTTCCTCAAAAATTAAAAATAGAATTATCATATGATCTAGCAATTCTACTTCCAAAATAATTGAAAACAGAGTCTTAAACAGATACTTGTATACCCACTTTCATAGTAGAATGATTCACAACAACTAAAAGGAGAAAGCAACCCAAGTGTCCATTGACAGATGAATGGTTAAATAAAATTTAACCATTGTGGTATATACACACAATGAATATTATTCAGCCTTAAAAATCAGGAAATTCTCATATGCTACAACATGGATAAACCTTGAAGGCATTATCCTAAGTGAAATAGGCGAGTCACAAAAGGAAAAATACTGTATGATTTCATTAAATGAGATACCTAGAGTAATCAAGCTCATAGAAAACAGAATTGTGGTAGGCAGGGGCGGGGAGAAGGAGGATATGGGGAATTATTGTTTAATGGATATGGAGTTTCAGTTTGGAATGATGAAAAAGATCTGGAGATGGATGGTAGTGATGGCTGTACAACAATGTGAATGTAATTAAATGCCTCTAAACTGTACATTTAAAGGGGCGCCTGGGTGGCGCAGTCGGTTAAGCGTCCGACTTCAGCCAGGTCACGATCTCGCGGTCTGTGAGTTCGAGCCCCGCGTCGGGCTCTGGGCTGATGGCTCAGAGCCTGGAGCCTGTTTCCGATTCTGTGTCTCCCTCTCTCTCTGCCCCTCGCCCGTTCATGCTCTGTCTCTCTCTGTCCCAAAAATAAATAAACGTTGAAAAAAAAAATTAAACTGTACATTTAAAATGGTTAAAATGGCAAATGGCCATTGCTAAAACATACAGTTTTATAAAGAAGTAAATTCTCCACAAATTGGCCTGTGCAATCTCAATCAAAATTGTATGCAGGGATGATCAGGCTAGGGGAAAGGCAAACAACTAAGGGTAGGTAGCAGATGGGGCTGAGTGCATTTGAGGAGGCACAGAAAATGAATCTTGTATTTTGAGGAAAATAAAAATTAAGTTTTACAATTTCCACTTTTTATCATAGTGTGTAGTATGTAGTAGGAGCTTGATATCACTTTTTTATATAATCAAAAATATTTTTACTAAATATAATTTGCTTTTCTTAGTCAAAGGGACGTCACATTTGTGTGTCTTACAACCAAATTTTCTCTCTTGTTCCAGTTATTTCCATCTCCCAGGAAGTAAAGATTGCCTACAAACAATAAAACACAAACACACACACATACACATACAACCCAATAGAAAAATGGAGAAAGACTATTAACTGACAATTCACAAGAGAAAAAGAGAATGAGTAATACTCATATGAAAGCCTTATCAACCTCAGACATAAAATTAAATGGCTTGAATTAAAATGTTCATTTATTTTTACTGCCTTATACAACTGCACTAAAATAGAAAAGAGAGCCACAGTCAATGAATGATATCCATAAATATTTGCAAGTATATTGTCGAAAGTGGACGAAAGTATGGTTATTGACATAAAAGAGTAAAAGGAATTTAAGACCCAATACCAGCACAGAGGATGTCTATAACAGAGCACACTAATTTACCAAGTAAAAACCATAAAAGGCTCAGGATAGAAGCAGCATTTATTTCCAGAGATGAAAGATGGGATGGAAAGTACAGTGGCTAATTTAAAGTGAGCATAAGATGGAGTTAAAACCAAAGTCTCTTCTGCTCCCCTGCCAACTCCTTGTGAGGAAACCAGAAGCCTTGTCCGACAATAAATTGAACTATAGAAGCTCTAGATTCAGAGAAACGGGTCAATTGAAAGTGGGTGTGAGGCATTGCAATACAAAGAAGATGTTAAGCGAAATTTTACCCATTAAATAGAGAAACACTCCCCCTACCCTAGTCTTATTTCCCAGCTCATTTGAATAGAATGTTTACAGCCAGGCATTTATCAGCACATCCTAAGTCATTAAACTGAATGGTTCTTCCCAAGAGAAATTGAAGAGCCCGAGGTAAGCTCAACAAATATTGGCTCGTGGGTCTTCCAACAAAACACAGAAGCACTGCCCTGTCATCCTGAAGTGAACCTCACTAGTGGATAAGCCTCACCAAAACACACAGAGGTTTCAGTAAGCTTTTTGGAGCCTAAAACTATTGAGTCTTCTAATCCATGGACATTGTGTATCTTTCAATTTATTTATTATTATTTCTTTTGTCAACCTTTCATATTTTTCACCTTATATATTACTTTTTTTCCTTCGGATTTATTTCCCAATGTTAAATGTGTTGATGCAATCATAAACAGTACTGTTTTAACAATTGCATATTATATGTAAGTGATGAGCCATGGGAATCTACCCCAAAAACTAAGAGCACACTTTACACACTATATGTTCACCAATTCGACAATAAATTATATTTTAAAAAAATAAAAAAACTTATAAAAAAGAATAAAACTTAAAATAAATAAACAAACCCACAAAAAATTGCATATTATAATTGCTTACTGCTAATTTATAGAAATATAATTAATTTTTTGCTGTTGACTTTGTATACTGCAACCTGGATAAGCTGATTTATTAGTTGTAGGAGCTTTTTGAGATTTTCCAAACAAACAATTGTGTTATCTGAAAATAGTTATTTCTTCATTTCTGACCTATATGCTTTTAATTTTTTCTTTGCCTTATTACATTGGACAAATTTTGTAGTATAATATTAAATTGGAGTAGTGAAAAATGGCATCCATGCCTTGCTACAGATCTTAGAGAGATAGTATTCAGTCTTTCACTAATAAGTATGGTGTATTGTGTAGGCTTTTGGATATGCCCTTTATTAGGATAAGTTGCCTTTTACTCCTAGTTTGCTAAAAGTTTGTATCATAAATGGATATTTAATTTTATTGAATGCTTTTTTCTACATATATTAAAATGATCTTTTTCTTTTTTCTACTTTTTATTAAATTTTTTTTAATGTTTTATTTATTTTTGAGAGAGAGACAGAATACAAGCAGGGGAGGAGCAGAGACAGAGGGAGACACAGAATCCTCTGAGCTGTCAGCACAGAGCCCAATGCAGGGCTTGAACTCGTGAGCCTCAAGATCATGACCTGAGTTGAAGTTGGATGCTTAACTGACTGAGTCATCCAGGCTCCCCACAATGATCTTTTTTCTATTTGGTCTGTTAATATCATGCATTATATTGATTGATTTTGTAATAGGTAAGCTTTGCTTTTCTGGAATAAAACCAAGTTGGTCATAATATATTATTCTTTGTATACATTGTTGGATTTGATTTGCTAAGTTATGTTTTGTTCTGTTTTTTTGTTGTTTGTTTTTTTTTTTTTTTTAGAATTTTTGTGTCTCTGTCCATGAAGGTATGTAGTTTTCTTTTTTTTGCCATACTTTTTTATGATTTTACTATTAGGATAGTGCTGGTCTCACAAACTAAGTTAGAAAATATTCTCTCCTTTTATATTTTCTAGAAGAGATTTTGTTTATTATTTATTCCTTAAATGTTTAGTAGTATTTATCAATGAATCTGAGTCTGTTGTTTGTGTGTGTGTGTGCATGTGTAAGATTTTTAACTATAAAATCAATTTATTTAAGAGGTATTGAATTATTTAGGTTATTTGTTTCTTCTTGAGTAAATTTTGGTAGTTTGTATCTTTTGAGGAATTGGCTCATTTTATTTATAGTGTCAAATTTATGGGTATGAGACAGTTTGTATCATCTTTTTATTGAACTTGTAATTTATTGCTGGGTAACAAATTACACTAAAAATTAGAGAGCAGAGCTTAAACCACAAAACATTTGTTTCCTCACAGTTTCCATGGTTTGGAAACCCATGGATCAAAGAAAGAACCTGACTCACCTAGATGTCTCTGGCTCATGATCTCTTATAAGGTTGCAGTTAAACTGTTCACCAGGCAATGGTTTCATCTGAACTCAATCTGGGGGATGGGGAACCGCTTCACTCAGGTTGTTGTTAGCAGGTCTCAGTCTCTTGCCCTGTGGGCCTCTACAAAGTTGTGTCACAACATGGTTTCTGGAGTTCCCAAGGAGAAGCACTACAGGAAAAAGCAAGTGAGAGAGCCCAAGGTGAAAGTCAAAGTCATTTAAAGCCTAATCTCAGGAGAGATAGTCCATTATTTATAGAATGATCTATCCATTAGAAGCAAGTCAGTAAGTCCAGTTTACAGTCAAAGGGAGAGTATTGCATAAGAGCATGAATACCAAGAGCTACTCATCACTGTGAGCCATTGGGGGCCTGCATTATACACTTAACCTTTTAAAGTCTGTGGAAATTATAGTCATATCTCTTCCTCTATTTTTGATACTGGTAATTTATGTCCTTCTTATTTTCTTGGACATTCTAACCAGAGATTGATGTCAATATTATTGATATTTTCAAAGAAACAATTTTTGGTTTCATTGACTGTCTCTACTGTTTGTCTGTTTTCAATTTCATTGACATCTGATTTTACATTTATCATTTCCTTCTGTTTATTTTCTCTTTTTACTGCTCTATTCTGGTAGAAGCTTGGATACTCATTTTAGAATTTTATTCCTTTCTAATATGAGCTTTTAACCATGTAATTTTTCCTCTAAGAATAGCTAATAGGTACAATAGTTTTGATATTATGTGGTTTTTGTTTTCATTTGGTTCAAAATATCTTTTCTTTTTTTAAATTTTCTTAATGTTTATTTATTTTTAAAAGAGAGAGCAGAAGCTGGGGTGGGGGGGTGGAGGGGAGGTAGGAAGAGAGAGGAAGATACAGAATTCAAAGCAGGCTGCAGGCTCTGAGCTGTCAGCACAGACAGCTGTGTTCCAACACAGGGCTGGAACCCACAAACATGAGATCATGACCTGAGCTGAAGTCAGACGCTCAATCACCTGAGCCATCCAGGTGCCCCATGGTTCAAAATATGTTTTCATTTCCCTTGACACTCTTCTTTGTCACATAAGTTCTACAAAGTATGTTGCTTAATCTCCCAATATTTGGGGATTTCCCCGATATCTATTATTGATTTCTAGTTTAATTCTGTTATGGTCCAAAAGCATACTGTGTAGGATTTTTTTTTTTTTAATATGTTGAGGTTTCTCTTTTGACCTAGCACATGCTCTGTTTTGGTGAATATTCCACTTACATTGAAATAAAGTAGATGTTATTTTTCTTGAGGGACCATTCCCTGTATGTTAGAAGTAGTTGGTTTACAGTGTTGTTTAGATCATCTCTATCCTTACAGACTTTCTATCTACTCTGTTCAATAAATTACTGAGAGAAGTGGGGGTGTTCAGCTATAATTGTGGATTCATCTATTTCTCCTTTCAGTTTTTTTTTTCTATATATTTTGAAGCTCTGTTGTTAGTATATACACATTTAAAACTGCCCTCTTGACAACTATACCCTTTATCATCATGTAATGACCTTCTTTATTTTTACTAGTATTTATTCTAAAGTTTACTTTGTCTAATATTAATATACTCCAGCTTTCTATTGGAAGGTGTTTGCATGATATCTATTCCATCATTCATTTACTTTTAATCTATAGATTTTTATATTAAAAAATGGTTTCACATAGACATCTTATGATTTTGTGGTTTTTTTAATCCAATTTGACAATCTCTGTTTTACCTGGTATGTTTATTAGGCCATTCACATTTAGGTCATTATTAATATAGTTGCAATAAAATCTACCATATCGCTAGCTGTTTTTGTTTATTCTTTTTTTCTTCTTCTGCCTTCTCATGCTAATCAACAATGTTTAATAGTTTTATTATTAGTTAACCATTAATTTATTATTTATATGTCTTTAAAAATATTTTATGGTTGGGACACCCGGGTGACTCTGTTGGTTAAGTGTCTGACTTTGGCTCAGGTCATGATCTCACAGTTCACCAGTTTAAGCCCCACGTGGGGCTCCAGCTCAGAGCCTGGAGCCTGCTATGGATTCTGTGTCTCCCTCTTTCTCTGTTCCTCCCCCACTCACACTCTCTTTCTCTCTCTCAAAAATTAATAAAGATTAAAAAAAATTATAAAACATTTTATGGTTGCTCTAAGGTTTGCAATATACAGCTATATTAGTTTCCTATTGATGCTGTAACATATTATCACAAATGTAGTAGTTTAGTTCAGTACAAATTTGTTATCTGCTTGTCAGAAGTCCAAACTCAGTCTTTTGGATTAAAGTCAAGATGTTGACAAAGCTTGTTCCCTCTGGAGGCTCCAGGAGAAAATCTGTTTACTTGCCTTTTTCAGGTGGTAGAGGCACACTGCATTCCTTGTTTATAGTCCTATCTAATCCATTCCTTGTATTCCTCATTTCCTTGTATACATTCAGTTTTTCTCTGATATATTAGTTCTGCCTAAACATTAATCATTTCTTGTAGAACAAATATGCTGACAATGTATTTCCTAGGTTCTTTTTTGGGAATTTTCTTAAATTTTTCTTTCATTTTGAAATTTATGTTCACTGGGTATAAAATTTTGGTTTGACAGGTGTTTTTCTGTTTGTTTGTTTTCCAAGAACTTTAGAGATGTCTCCTGCTTCCTAGCTTATATGATTTCTGAAAAGAAGTTTTCCATAAATATTATCTCTGTTCCTCTGTAAAAAATGGTAATTTTTTCTCTGGCTGAGTTCTAGATTTTCTCTTGGTTTTTTGTTTTCAACAGTTTGAATATGATATACCTTAAGGTGGGAGGTGTTGTATGATGGGATTAATCCTGTTTGGTCTCTGGATTTCTGGATCTGTGACTTAGAGTCTGCCATTAATCTTGGAAATTTTTGCTCATTACTTCTTCAAATATTTCTTCTGCTCATTTCCTTTCTTATTGCCTGGCATTCCTAATATACTTATGTTAACATGTTTAATATTGTCCCATATCTCTTAATATCCTATTTCTGCGTCTCTTTTTTCTCTTTGTATTGCATTTTGGATAATTTCTGTTGTCCTATCTTCAAGTTTACTGATTCTCTCCCCATGCCAAATGTGCTGATGAGTCTTTTAAAGAAATTCTTTATTACTGTGTTTTTCATTTACAACATTTCAATTTGATTCATTTTTATAATTGTCATGTCCATGCTGCAATTATCTATCTGATCTTGCATGTTTTCTGCCTCTTTCATTAGCATCTTTAATATATAAATCACAGTCATTTTAAATTCCCTGTCAGGTAGTTCCAACATCTGTGTCATATCTGAATTTGATCCTAATGATTGTTTTGTCTCTTCTGAGTGTGTCTTTTCCTGCCTTTTCATAAGGTCTCATAATTTTTTGTTGAAAGCTGGATGTCAGTGTTGCATTCTGTCCAGTGAGGTAAGTGAGTGCTTATATCTCCTCTCTCTCTAAGGTACTGTTTCTCTTTATATTTTGGCCAGTTGTTCACCATGTATTCAATGCATATGGAAAAAAAGTTGAAATTAAAGTATATCTGGCTCTTTTTTCTTGAAATGCTGGGATTGCTGCTCCTTCTTGATCTCTATATCCTGGGACAGAGCAGGAAAAATTGCTTGATCCTTCAATTATATGTTGATATCACTTTAAGTAAAAAGATTAAAAATTAACAGATCCTTAAGGGTAATAGTTTCATGAAATATAAATTAAAACAATCATTTCATACTTAGCACGTTGACAAAAATTAAAAGTGTTGCTTTTAATTAATTTTTTTTTAATTCACTGCAAATGAAAGTATGATTTGGTAAAATCATTCTGGAAAGCAACTGGCAATATTCATTAAAATTGCAAAAATGTACACCTTTTGATCTAGCAATTTTAGTTTTAGATAAATATACTAGAGTATTTCTTATACATGTGCACAGGATGCTTGTATTGTGGTAACATTTTATAAAATAGACATCATTAATAATGCCCATCAATAAATAAATAGAGAGGGGCACCTGGGTGTCTCAGTCGCTTAGGTGGCGGACTTCAGCCCAGGTCACAATCTCGTGGTTTGTGAGTTCAAGCCCCACACTGGGCTCTGTGCTGACAGCAGAACCTGGAGACTTCTTCAGATTCTGTGTCTCCCTCTCTCTCTCTGTCCTTTCCCCACTCTAACTCTGTCTCTCCCTGTCTCAAAAATAAACATTAAAAAAAAAAGAAATAGAGAAATTGACTTTTTATAATGCAATGGAATACTATACACATTGAAATAAGTGAACTAATATACATGCATTAAAACAGATAAATCTCAAAATCAAAGTTCAGTTAAATTAGCAGATTACAAAAGGATATGTATACTATACCATTCAGATACTGTTGGAAAACATCTGAAACAATTCTTTTTATTCCTTATGGTTTATGCATATGTTTAAAAAGTATAAGCACATACCTAGGAACGAGTTGCAGCAGCCACAGAACAGTGATAATCTCTGGTGGTAAAAAATGGAGGAAGGGAGAAATACAGAAGAAGTTATTTAGATGTATATGAGATGTTTCCTTTTTTTTTTTTAATTTTTTTTCAACGTTTATTTATTTTTGGGACAGAGAGAGACAGAGCATGAACGGGGGAGGGGCAGAGAGAGAGGGAGACACAGAATCAGAAACAGGCTCCAGGCTCCGAGCCATCAGCCCAGAGCCCGACGCGGGGCTCGAACTCACGGACCACGAGATCGTGACCTGGCTGAAGTCGGACGCTTAACCGACTGCGCCACCCAGGCACCCCGATGTTTCCTTTTTTAAAAACATACAGTCTTATTCCGTTCAGGTGGCTATAACAAAACACAACAGACTAGTTAGCTTACAAAAAATAGAAACATATTTCTCATAGTTCTGGAGGCCAGAACTCCAAGATCATGCTTCCAGCATGGTTGTGTTCCAGCGTGCGTCCACGTCCTGGTTCATAGCCAGCACCTTCTCATTGTGCCTTCACTTGGTGGAAAGGGTGAGGGATCTCTGTGAGGTCTCTTTTTTAAGAACACTAATCCCATTCATGAGGGCTCTTCTCTCATGACTTAAAAACTTCCCAAAAGTTCTACCTTCTAATACCATCATCTTTAGGGGTTAGGGTTTCAACATATGATTTTTGGGGAAACACAAACATTCACATCATAGCATATATGAAGCAACATCTGGTAAATATGGGTTATGGGCACATGAGTGTCCACTATATATTTTTCTGCACATTTGAAATATTTCATAATTAAACATTTTAAAAGGAATCTTGTCATTATTGCTCCCATGTGAATTATTCTGGTTCAATTAGAGATAATTTATTTCAAACTACTTGGACCTACCATAGATAATAGCTGCCCATACCAACGGTTTTTCAAACACTTTAGTGAAAATTGAAGTGGAAATTTTAAGACTCACTAGTATACAAAAGTCATCATTAATGTATATACCTCCCACCAACTACAGATTAGGTATAGACAATGTTAGTCCTTAGTTGTGATAGTCACTGCCATCTGTCACCACCATGAATGGCTGAAATGGTTCTCTAAATAGTCGTGGTGGTTCCACATTACCTTCTGCTAGTGGTGCCCTTAGGCTTCTGTAACCTTTATATTGATATTATCCTGGTCAATTCAGAAAGGTTTAAAGTGAAAAGATATCTCTATCAGATTTATATTTAAATTTTTTATTTTTCAAACATTTCATCATAGTGCATGTTCCTAACACTAGACTTAGGTAGCAGTACATGTCAAAGAAAGATAAAAATGTGGAGATGCAACAGGATCAAAAGCTATTTCTAAAGGTCTTTTTCACAGGGTAGTTCTATTTTTAACTTTTTGTGGAATCCTCCATGCTGTTTTCCAGAGTGGCTGCACCAGTTTGCATTCCCACAGACAGTATAGGAGGGTTCCCCTTTCTCTGCATCTTTGCCAACATCTGTTGTTTCCCGTGCTATTAATTTTGGCCATTATGACAGGTGTGAGGTGGTATCTCATTGCAGTTTTGATTTGTATTTCCCTGATGATGAGTGATCCTGAGCATCCTTTCACGTGTCTGTTAGCCATCTGTATGTCTTTGGGAAAATGTCTATTCATGTCTTCTGCCCATTTCTTAACTCCAGCAATTGCATTTCTAGATATTTACCCAAAGGATACAAAAATAGTAACTTCAAGGGATACATATGCCATGATATAGCAGCATTATCAACAATAGCCACATTATGGAAAGAGCTCAAATGTCCATTGACCAATATACCACATTATATACATACATACTTACACACACATACACACACACATATGTGTATATATGTATATATGTGTGTGTGTGTGTGTGTGTGTGTGTATGTGTGTGTGTGTGGAATTTAAGAAACAAAACAGATGAACATAGGGGAAAAAAGAGAGAGAGATAAAAATCATAAAACAGACTCTTAATGATAGAGAAGAAAGTCAGATTGTTGGATGGGAGGTGGGCAGGGAGATGGGTTACATGGGTGATAGGTACTGGGGTGTCTGGGTGGCTCAGACAGTTAAGCATCTGACTCTTGATTTCAGCTCAGGTCATGATCTCATAGTTTGTGAGATTGAGCCCCACATTGGGCTCTGAACTGGCAGCAGAGAGCCTGCTTGGGATTCTCTCTCCCTTCCTCTCTGTCTGCTCCCCTCCCCAAATAAATAAACATTAAAAAAAATAGGTGATAGGTATCAAGGAGGGCACTTGTTGTGATGAGCACTGGGTATTATATGTAAGTGGTGAATCACTAAATTCCACTCCTGAAAGTAATATTAAACTATATGTTAACCAACTGGAATTTAAATAAAAAATTGAAACAAACAAACAAAAAATAAATAAGGGTCTTTCTCATAGAACTTTTAAGTAGCATTGCAGAACTACAAGCAGCAGGGTACATTCCATTTACATTAGGAAACCTCATTTCTTGGTTCATATAAATTCTTAAACATCTCTGGCTATATGTGCATATATAAATAATCAATTCAATCATAAACAAGATGTATGTCCCTGAGTGCCTCTTGTTAGGATGTACAGTGATACCACATTATAGGGATTTAACATGACAGTACAAAAATTATGTACATCAAGTAAACTAACGGTGGATAAGACTTAATTGCCATTAAAATTAGATAATGGGAAGATAATTAGAACCAATATCTGCCACTTTCAAATGCATCAGTTCGACAAATACACCTACTAATATGCAATGTCTTTTTGATGCTATTAGTACTAATAAGGGCTAGTGTAATAAACCCTAAGCAGAGGAAAAATGGAGAATTGAGTTTGGAGTGGCTACAGATAGTTCAAGGTTCTGCTTCCATCCCTATCTTTTAATATTTACAGAAGTGGCATATAAGAAGTTTCTAGGCAAGCAAGCTTTACAAACACCTCACAAAAAACAAAGAAACATCAGAACAGCTTCCTGCCCCAAATTGCTTCTGATCATCTTATTTCAAAATCTCATAATTCCATTATTTAGTACACAGGCTAGTAGAATTTTTTGTAAATGTTTCAGTCTTGCTAATTTAGAAAAAGCTTCAAATTTAATTATAATCCTTTATTAACATAGAACATTAGCATTTTAATCAGTATAAATTGGTAATACAGTGTAATAAAGAATAGTCAAGTTGAAATAAACACCAGTAATCAGATTAAATCTGAATTACTTGCTGAGATATAGTGCTTAAGTCTGAATGATTTTCCCATTAAATATGCTCCCAATTCTGAATCAAGATGACATCTTTATGAAATGGCAAGTATTCAATTAAACTATTATCTATTGTTGCATGCATCAAATTCCAACCCAACAGGGATATACCTACACAGAAAAAAAGAGGATAAATATCCATTCTCTACAATGATCAAATTAATTGGAATTTTCTAGATCTCTACCTCTCTCTGTATTCTGTATTCATGGTTTCTCTGTTCTCCATCTATCTAATTTGGGGAGTGAAAGTACACACGATAAACATATGTGCAACTAGCTTATTTATATCTAGGAAACTGAATCATGCATAATTTAAAAAAATATTTAATGATAAGAAAATTAGAATGAGCTTTAAGCATAAGAGATTTTATTCACTTGTATCCAATTAGTACATTGGTCATAATGGACAGTCTCTCATTTCAGCAGCTCTGTGTGATAAAACACAAATCAATCATTAATGAACAATTCTTGGTTGATTTCTTGTCATGTATTCCTCACTGAGAGGCATACTTTGGAAAACACAAATTCTCAGACACAGCCTGTCTACCCTTAAGACTTACTACCTTGAAACAAAAGTGAACTTCCCATTCCACTGAAAGGCATTTCCAGAAAGACAAAACCACATGAACATGTAGGGAGAGTATATCTGACCTATGATAACGCCAAAGTTTAGTCATTGCTCTCAGGGATACAATGTGTATCTATGTCACTTCTTTATTATCTATGGTCTTCAAATCTTTTTCTCAATTTCTGGTGAAATGATATATAATTTCTGTACTGCAAAGCTAACTAATCTAATCATTAGGTTAGCTAAATTGAAAGTGAGTTATATATTATGCTACCAAACTGCTTTAGGCGCTTTGCAAATATTATTCCATTCAGTTCTCAAAATGAAAGTGTGAATTAAATTTTAATATCCATCATCTACAAAATACTTAGAGAAGCAAACCTATCAATCCTTCTGACTGCTAAGAGGTGGCAAAGCTAGAATTCAGAGCCACGTGTCTTAACTCCAAAATTCATTCTTTTACTCTTTTATGTTCTTTTACTGGGGAAAGGCTATAATTTGTAAGAAGAGTGATAATGTAATATTTGATTTTGAAAGGATATGTATAAATAATTCATTGAGCACTTACTATGAGTCAGGCAATCTTCTGAAAACTTCGGAAGAAAACTTTGGGACTCATTTGATCCCCATGAAGTCTTTGTAGGCACTACAATTTCCCTCGTGTCACACATCAAGAAATGAATTCTTTGAGAGGCCCAGTAAATTGTCTAGGGTCACAGAGCTAGTACAGAATGTTCCAGATTTACATGCTGTGTGATTAGGGAATGCAAACTGTAGCACCTAGATGAAACTTAGATCAGGCACAGCTTTATAAAACCACACCATTTTTGATCCATTGTTTTCATATTCATGTATGAAGTAGAGAGTACCTGTTCTTTAATTATTGCTTTATACAAGACACTATACCATATGCTGGGTTCACAAAGAGAAAAATGCCAAAATGTCTATGTTCAGAGAGATTGTGTTAAATTGAAGGAAAATAAAATGTTTACAATGTTCCGTCACAGACATTATACAGAGATTAATTATGGGTGGGCGCCTAATCCATAATGAAGAAATAGAGAAATATGAGCTGAGTCTTGTACAAATACAGCGTATTTTTTCAAAGCATCTTCTCTTCATAAAACTGTTTTTGATATACTTATAATATTTGTATTACTTTTGTTTCAGAATCCTTAGATTTGATAACATTTTTAGGAGGAAAAGTTTATCCACATTATTTTTGCCAAATTAACTGACAAGTCTAGCTAAATTATTAGCCTATTTTCACATTCCCCATGAAAAAAAAATCAATAAAGTTTTCTTTTACTCTGCCGAACAATGTGATATTTGGTGTGGGCTGTGTTGATGAGAGCAACCTATTTATTCTTCTCTAGAGGATGCTCTTGATTTGATAGATTGGGAATTGAGAAATCCAATATATTTGGACATTTTGGTTCAGAAAGCACCTGGCTAAACTGTTCTCTGTACTTCTGTTGAAGCAGTTAAACATTGGCTTTTATTTTGAGTCCTAACCCACGCATCTTGGCATAAGGATGGGTCCAACTGAAAAGCTATTCCTATCAATTAACGTTAGAAATTAACAATCTTGGGCATCTTGAAATGTCAAGTGTAATCCTTGAGAAGAATGATATGGGTAGAAAAACATGCTTTTGTTATAAATACAAACTGAACTGGCTAAAATCTTGAGTGAAACTCTTCTTGATTAACTGGGCATATTATACAAGGGCAATAAATGGGACTGGACCAAAACACGACAGGTCGGTCCAATTCACCAGAGGCAAGTAAAATGTGACAAGCCCTGTTGCTGCCAATCTTACATACAGTGAGTCATCACTGACTTATAGCTGATTTTCATTTTTTTTTAATGTTTGTCTATTTCTGAGAGAAAGAGCACAAGTGGGGCAGGGGCAGAGAGAGGGAGACACAGAATCCAAAGCAGACTCCAGGGGTTGAGCTGCCAGCACAGAGCCCAACCTGGGGCTTGAACTTATGAGCCATGAGATCATGACCTGAGCCAAAGTTAGACACTTAACCGACTGAGCCACCCGGGTGCTTCTATAGCTGCTTTTCAGATCATCATTGACTTTATAGCTGCGGTCATGCAATAGCCTTCAAAAGGTTTCTCACATACTTGCCATAGTTGCACACTACTGTTTGGCATCTCATTGTTACCTTAATGCACACATAATCTTCCTCTCTCCAAAAGTAAAATCCAACCCTTCAGTTAATTAGTTATTAGGGCATGGAATAATGTTCCACTGTGAGTTAAAAGGCCAACCTGCAGCCAGCATACCAATAAATCACTTTAACATTGTCTAGCCCTGACAAGATGGTCCAGGATTAAAGAGAGACCTCTGTAATGGCTATAAAAAGAAAAATGGCCCCCACTCCTTCGAGAACTTACCATTTAGGTGGTGTTTGCTCAAATTCTGGTACTTCCAGTGAATTAGTCAACCTATTTCAAACCAAAAGATTTTTTTTAAAGTAAAAGACTTAATTTTTTTGTTCCTTTTTTTCTTATTATTTAATGACCTGTTTTCTAAACAAATCAGTTAAATAATGAGGTAAAACACACACACATTACTTAGTTCAAGTAACTTTAAAGTTTATTTTATTTTGAGAGAGAGAGAGAGGGACAGAGAGAGCATGTGCAAGCAGGGCAGGGGCAGTGAGAGAAGGAGAGAGAAAATCCCAAGCAGGCTCAGCACTGACAGTGTGGAGCCCAATGCAGGTCTCAATCTCATGAACTGTAAGATCATGACCTTAGCTGAAATCAAGAGTAGGTTGCTTAAATGACTGAGCCACTCAGGTGCCCCTCAAGTAACTTCAATTAGTACAGTCGCACACACCAGCTAATAACCTTAAAAATATGTTGAGTCCTTTTTCCTTTCTTTCATTCTAACTTGTGGACATATTAACATTGACGGTGCTTATCTAGTCTTTCCAGAGAATTTTTCTTAAAAGGATGAAGTCTACCACACCTGAAAATACACAAATCATTTGAAAATTTTATTTTTCTGCTGATTTTTAGCAGAAGATTACAAAACCGGGGCAATATGTTTTACACTGAGACACAGGACTATGTTTCTTCCTTTAAATTAAGAAAACTAAGTCAAAGAAGATTTTCTCATTCTGCTTCAGAACATAAATAGAAACTCCGAAAACAAGCTATACGAATAAGCTATTTCTTCTTAATGTGGGTGACATCACCACCATTACCATTAATCTATTATAAATCTACATTACACTTGCACCGTCTAGGTTAGAGATGGTTCCTGCTGCCAAGTAGCTCAAGTATGGTTGAGGTAAGGTCTAATAAAAACTGATGATGCTCAGATAAGTGAATGAGTACCCTGTGATACACGTGGCTATGAAAAAAATACTTAGGAAGATGTTCCTGAAGAGAGGTAATGTGAGGCAGGCAGCTCTGTTACAAGCAAAGAAAGCTTGCAAAGGAAACTATTTTAAACATCTTGTGTATCCTTCAATTTTGCTTATTATTTTATTTTTTAAAATAAATATTTCTGATTTTGGAAGAAACGCATGGTTATGACATAATAGTTAGGCTGCATTGGAGAGGATAAAAATTACAATACAATGACATGTAATTCAACCATTTGCAGATTGCATGGGATAAACACCAGAGGAGAGAGGAAGAGCCAGCCCTAGGGAAGGGTCTGTACACCAGTCAGGCCAGAGAAGAGAAAGCCAGTAGGTAGTGTGGAACGGAGGTGCAGGGATGTGAATGAGGGCTCACCATGACGCTATTGGTACTTTAAGAATTTTGAGAAGATCGCCATGTTTTGGTTAAATTTTCTGTCTAAATCTCCTCTCATTGGGAAAAATACATACAGGTTTTTAGTTCATTAAGTTTAGCTGGACTCTATGGTTAATTGCCCCCCTCCAGCACTGACAGGGCATGATTTGTGTGGGATCAAAGCCAGAGAAGTTGGCAAATAGGAATATCCTGCATCCACAGCATATTTCTTTGACATGGTGTTTCTTTGTAGGGAGTACCAGAGCAGGTAAAATTCATTTAGCTAATTTAGGCAAATTTAATTTAAGGCAGACTTGGAAGGATTCTACCTTGGCCGTATAGAAGAGCAAAGAGCTCTGAGTACATTTTCAGAAATGCAGCTTCACTCAACATTGTTCCTGGGACTCTGCTGCCATCTTTAAGAGCTATCAGTTGGTATTTGTCTTCCTCTGGCTCTTCTTTCCCTTTTGTATAGGGAAGACAAACGACAAACACCAAGTCTAAGCACTGTCTTGAATATTTTCCTCATTGAAGCCATAGTGATGTAAATTTTTCTAGACAATGGATTAATTTGAAATTTGTAGAAATATTGCCTTAATAACAACAGGCACTACAGGATAGAAAAATGATAAAATTGACTCATTGTACCAACAAAACTTGCATGCCCATCACATAATCAAATGCATCCTTTATGCTCCATGACTAATCAGAGGCATCTTTATTCTTTCTTTTGTTAATGTTTATTTTTCAGAGACAGAGAGACAGAGTGTGAGCAGGGGAGAGGCAGAGAGAGACACACAGAATCTGAAGCAGGCTCCAGGCTCCAAGCTGTCAGCACAGAACCCGACACAGGGCTCCAATTCATGAACTGTGAGATCATGACCTGAGCAGAAGTGGGATGCTTAACTGCTTACCAGCCTGAGCCACCCAGGGGCCCAAGGCATCTTTATTCTTATTTAAAAAGAGAAAATGCATGATTCCGGGTGCTCAGTCTTTTTTTTTTTTTTTTTTTTTTTTAATGAACTTTCCCCTTTGAAGATAGTACTCTGAAGATGATGTAGGGAGCTGATAAATGTGTGACCTATGAAGCTCCATATTTCTTCTTGACAATCCATTAGGTGGGATCTAAGGCCTAAGAGTCTGAAATGCACTTATCATGAGTATTCTACTAACTGTAACAATGGCTTGAATATTTAGAGTTTTAAGATCATGTTTTGTCATCTTCTACAAAGAAATAACACTAATTAGAATGATACACAGTAGAAGCTTCCAGAAGAATATCAGGTCAATGCAGATCCTGTCCTCAGGAGGCCTGTTCAAATCCCCTAAGCTCTGCTCCACTGGCTCCTATCTGATATGAAAGACTGCTGTATGCTCAGAACAGGACAATAATTAAATCCCAATGCTTTTAGCTGCAGTGATTAAAAATTAAGAGTGCTTTTATGTCTGTCATGTTAAAATAAGCAAGGCTTACATATATGAATTTTAATGTGTTCCTTAAAAATCCAAAAACATGCAACAGACTATATCCATTTCATTTTAAAGTCATGTGCCATAGAAAAACCGGGACACCCTATGTATTTTTGGAAAATACATTTTATTTCCTATCCATAATTTCATGCTTTAGTTTATCTATATAAACTATATCATGCTTTAGTTTATTTATATTACAAATATTTATTCTACAGAATTCATTTGCCACATTGTTAAAAGCAAACTTTCAAGAAGAAAGCCTGTCATTTTCTAAAGAGAAAAAGGGGGAAGTCTTATGAATACAAATTCATTTCTGAGTACAACTGCTCTCAAAACGAAATGAATTTCACAAAGTATGCCTTAGAATTCATCATTTTAAGTCACCTAGGTTGGTTTACATATTAATCCACTTCCCCAGCCTCTCTCTTTGTGACCTGGCAGACTTCAGTTATGCACAATGGCATACAGACAGTCTGCTGAAAGGTCTGTTCTTTTAAAATGTCACTCCTCACTCGGGAATATGTTTTATTAAGGGTAATGGGAAACGTGCAGGTCCGGTGGTGAATTTGCTTTTCCTTCCTCAGATGAAATTTGAACACAGACTTAATAGGGAAATTTGTCATTAAATTATAACAGCAGGGTGGGTTGGGGTGGATGTCAGCCTCCACTCCAGAGGACTGTAGCCTAAATTCTTGGGGAGGTTGGCCATCATATCCCCCGGTGGCTACCGTCTGAGGCTGAGAATCACATGGTCAAGATTAAGCATTGCTTCAGAAAAATCTAATTAATAGGCTCAGGAGGGAAGTTTGCAGGACACCATAATAGAAAAATCTGTTTTAAAGCAAAAATAATGATGCATCGACACGACTCATATTGCAAGCTTTCATATAAATAATAATATGCAGGTCAAACCATTTGAAGGAAAGCATAATGACTACTGAAAGTCAAAGCCTACAGTAGCATAGATTGCCTAAAAGGTGGGTGTTTGTCTCCCCACTCCAACTTGAGACCTAAATGAAGATTCCTCTTATCGTACTAAAAACCTTCCATGGGTATTATGTGAGCCCTAATGAATTTGTATAACTCCTATTTCCTCTACTGTATGACATGACTCCAGGATGGGAAGGAATTAGGCTTCAGAGTGCTTCAAAACTGTGTTGGATTCCAAACTGTGCACTTAGTATACTAACAAGTGCTGGCTTCATAGGTGTTGGAATTAATGAAGTTTCATGAACGTTAGCCTTTTTTTACGAACTCTTCCCTTCTGAAGCAAAGTCTCAGAAGAGGGTCCTCTGTATGGATTTCAGTGCTATCTCTGAACTTGTGATCTGTTAAGCAAAATCTAAGGGGACAAAGGCATATGTGCCAGGGCCTTGGAGCCTGGGTTCCCTCTTTCCTGGGGCTGGTTCTCAGCTGCCTGCTCCCTCTTCCCCTAGGATCCTAAGCTTCACTCAGGCTGCTCCTCTTAGCCCTGCCCAGTGACCACTCCTGTCTTTTGCCCCTTGTGGGGCCTGGGCAGGGGAGAGTCAGGTTAGGTTTGCATACTCAGCGCAACGAGCTGCAGAATAAGGCTCTGGACACCTGATAGAATCTGCGTGTATCATTTGAGCACCCTCATACCCAAGAGAGAGTCACAGTTCACAGCTGTTACTATGACAGCTTGAGACAGAGACTGCAAAAGAAAAGGGAAAGCTTTTTTTCTACTTTTTGAACAAGGGGCCCACATTTTTATATTGCACTTGTTCCCACAAATTATATAGCTAGCCTTATCAGGATGTTTTTGTGCAAAACCACGTATACTTTATAAGCCATAGCTTTCTCATCTAGAGAGTAGGAATGACAATAACACTTATAACAGAGTTATAACGGGGATGAATTTTTTTTTAATGCAAGTAAGGGCTTCACATAGATGCTGATGCACTGAAAGAGGACTAACATCAGTTATTAGTTTCAAAAGTTAGAAAATGAACAAAAGTATGCTTTGACTTCACTTGCTTTGTGAACAACAGAATAAAGAATAAGACAAATGTAATTCAGAATATCTCAGAAAATCTAGGGTCTATATTATGAACACTTTGGCTCATAATTTCTTAAAGTTCAAACACCAGATTAAAATGCATATATTTTCAGCATTACTAAAGGTCTTGGCATTTAAAGAAAAACCAAGAGAATCTTTCATTTAAAAACAATGCGGAAAATACTGGGAAACAGGATCTATTAAGGAACAATTACTGGAATGTCACTCATTGTGTCTGGGGACCACATGGAGAGATACAAAGGCTGTAGATTTAGGATGTCCAGCCTCAAAGTATGGCCAGTGCAGCCCTGGGTTACCTCCTACTAAATCCCAGAATTCATTTCATACTCTATCCCACCCTAATAATGATTTCTTATCTAGAGCAAAACTCCTTTGCCCACCCCTCCCCCACCAGAGAGCACATCCAACTCCTGAGAGGCACTCAGAATAAAACAGACCCCCAGGGAAGGCATTATCCAGCAGCAAAATTTGCAACCTTCTGGTTCACTGAGCTCTGGGCCCTCCCTGTCTCTTGGCCATGGGCCCTTTGGGGACATTCTCAGGGCAAATTCAATAGCCAAATCCACAGGAGAGGGAAGCTATGATTCATTTTTTGGACTATTGTCACTATTGCTAGACTATGATAGAAGATGGAATCACTTGTTATTAATGCCCACCTTCTACATAAAACTCACAGAAAAGATTTTTACTTACCTACAGTGTTATGAAAGCAAAAGCAAAACAAAACAGAGGTATGACATAAAATACATCGGAAATTAAAAGGAATAAACCAAATATTCAGAAATAATTTTCCTCAAAGTGAAATTAATATCCCATTGGAATGAATATCTTCAGTCATGGTGTTTTCAGATCTATTGTATTTACCTTTGTTATATTTCTGTGTTCTGCCTAATTTGTAAATGTACATCTCTTGAGATTTTTAAGCTCTTGAAAAACAAGTATCATTTCTAGTTGATCACTGTACCTCCTCTATCAGCTTCTCGATGAACACTTGATACATGTATAATGTAGATTAATGCTTGTATACTTGAACTGTTACTCCTTAAGACTTTTCATTATCAACAATGTTAAAAATAAAATAGCTCCCACATTCAGTTGATTAATGTTAATCATAAGTAAAGCTTTCTTACAGTTTAATGTTATCTAAACTTTGATATTCATTAGCCCACTTTCATAAGTTCAATTTCTTTCTTAGAAGGGCAGCATGGTATAGAGCACTGGATCTCAAACTATGATCCCCAGATGAGCATCATCAGTGTCACTCAGGTATGACAAGTAAGGAATGTAAATTCTGGGGTCCCAGCCTAGACCCACTGAATCACAAGTTCTAGACTGAGGTTCAGAAATCTGTGTCTTTACAAATCCTTCGTGGGATTCTTATGCACACTGAAGTTTGAGGACCACTAGTATAGAGGAAGAAACAAAGTATGGCAAGATGGCCTGAGTTCTAGTCCTAGTCCACACCTGGTTTTATGGATTTGTGTATTTAACCTCCTTAAGATCCATTTCCTTTTATGCGAAATTAAGTATAACAATGCCTATTTCATGGGTTTGCCATAAAGATTATGTAAGATAATATCTGCTAGGAGACTGACATTAGCATTCAATAAATGACAATCATTGCCAGAGGATGGTTCATTTTGAAAGGTCTATCTTATACCTCTACACAAATGCCTAATCCTCTCTGTTCATCTCTCTCAAGACTTTCCAGCAGCTAATGTATAATTCCATGTTGAAATTCAGAAACAATAGTTATTAACAGCTTTCTTATTTGGAAAGAGTGTCCCTGATACAATTCGCTCTTTGCAACTAGAGAAGCTGTTAGAGTCTGTTTGTTAAGTACTAAGCAAACACTCCTTTTCACAGCATATCAGTGATTAGCTCCACTAGATTTTGCATATGTCACAAATTAGGCATTTAAAATGGATAAGCCATTCCCAGCAAAATCCAAATAGTGGTAAGCGATGAATAAAACTGAACACTCTGGATAAAGAATACCTGGGCTTTGTCAGCAAGACCAGGAGTAAAATCTACCCTGAATACTTACCTTCTAATTGGCTCCTCTGTTAGAAAACAAATCTCTAGTCTACTGTCTATAAGACTGACAGGAAAAAGGTTAAAAAAAAAAAAAAGTTTTGGAAAGGGCCACTTCCCTGGCAAGCCTACCTGCTATTATACTGTTACAGAGCTGAACCTTCCCCAAGGCATTAATTACCAGAAATGACCACCTGGAGACTGGGTGGGGGGGCCCCCTTTGTTCAGGGTCTCGGGTTGCACAGCTCTGTGATGAAAACCCTTGCCATCTGTGATAACCACCAGCCGCCAGCAGCAGCAAGTTAATGAGATCAAATCATTCCCCATGCACTTTAACCTGTCTGGGTGAGACAAAGACTCAGCAAAGAGAATATGTCATTAAATCTAATTCAGACTTCTGGAGTTTGGACTTTTGTTTTCATCAATAAAATAAATGTTTAAATCTAAAGCCATTTGCAGGAACAGAAGCAATGAAACATTGACTTATTACTTCCTAGATAATGCTAGGTTCTTGCCAGTTCATAGATTCCTAATAAAGGTAAGAAAAACTAAAATGGTGAGTATTGCCCATTTTAAAAGATATATTCTGGTTATGTGTCCAGTGATCTTACATACATAGGCCTAACTTTTTTGGATGTTTATAATATTTGTCTTTGAGCTTGTGAATAATATTGCAGTTACGATGAGCCTGAATTATAGGTTTGCATTTGCTAAGTAAAATCTACTATCTGCACTAAATGACTTTTTAAAGAGTTTCCTAATGAGCAGTGGTGTTCAATGTGTTGGGAGCTGTAAGCACCACATGTATTAAAGTGCTAGCTATTAAAAAAGGTTTCCTTAATTTAAAGGAATTAAATTATCTGTAAAAGAGCCATTTGATTTATCATATAAACACACTACAATGATATGGGGGAGGAGTCGGACTTATTACAGGTAGTAAAGAAGCAACCTGAGAGGAGATCAATTTAACTTTCCAATTTTCTTCCTCCTCTTCTCCATCAACTGATCTATTTGCTTCTAAGTTGACAGAAATACAGATGTCTGATCTTCATGTTGACTCTGGCTTTTGTTCAAGGTTCTAATTTGCCTCTGCATTTTTGATTTCATGGACATCCCAGGTTATTCCATTACCTCAAACTTGCACATCGCCATTCCATATAGAAGATTATAAATAATTTAAACATGAGCTATTTGTACTATGTATTTTAACAGCTATGCAAATTAAAATTTAACATATGCCAAGGGAAAGACTAGAGAAAGTCTAAATTTAAAAAGAACCAATATTGAAAGCAAATACAAAATCTACATGCTATATAATTTACTATTTTATAATTTCATGAGACCTTCCTTACAAATTGCATAGCACTTGCCATCAAAATATTTGTTGAATATAAGTAGAGAGTGACTTAAGTCTATTTTTTTTTTCAACGTTTATTTTTGGGACAGAGAGAGACAGAGCATGAACGGGGGAGGGGCAGAAAGAGAGGAAGACACAGAATCGGAAACAGGCTCCAGGCTCTGGGCCATCAGCCCAGAGCCCGACGCGGGGCTTGAACTCCCGGACCGTGAGATCGTGACCTGGCTGAAGTCGGACGCTTAACCGACTGCACCACCCAGGCGCCCCAAGAGTGACTTAAGTCTAGTTAGACTACTCGGCTGCTGGGACATGGGCTATCACTGTGGCTATAGGAAGGATGGCCATGCATGATCATAAGGCATCTAAGCAAGCCTCATTATTTTGTGGGCTAACATATTTCTATCTGACTACTTATCTACTGAGCTGTATAAAAATGGACATTGTAATAAAGGAGATGCTATCAACACAATACCCTTAACTAAAATATTATTGAACACCCAAGAAAAGATGATGATTTTGATAGCTATTATTTTCACTATTCAAAGTACCTATTACTTGGGGTGCCTGGGTGGCTCAGTCGGTTAAGCGTCCGACTTCGGCTCAGGTCATGATCTCACGGTTCATGGGTTTGAGCCCCGCATCGGGCTCTGTGCTGACAGCTCAGAGCCTGGAGCCTGTTTCAGATTCTGTGTCTCCCTCTCTCTCTGCCCCTCCCCCACTCGCGTTCTGTCTCTCTCTGTCTCAAAAATAAATAAACACTTAAAAAAATTAAAAATAAATAAAAATAAAAAAACAAAGTACCTATTAATTTTTCAGATTAAGAGTGATTTTATAGTTGTTTTATCTCTGTTCTGTAACTAACCACCTTACAATGGGCATTGGGTAAATCCTAAAATTTATTTTTTTATGAAACTTCAAAAAATTATTTTTTTATGTTTATAGAGGAGTGTGTATGTTTATGATTAAAAATTTGGAAGTAAAACACAGAGAATAAAAAGAATCCATAATCTCACCACCTAAAAATAGTCTTTAACATTTTGGATGTTTACCTCATTCTTGGATATCAGTTCCATACTTTTTAAATAATGGATATCATACTTCCTCTGGGAAGCCTTCCCCACCCCCTTCACCCTGGCTAAATCAGATTCCTCTCCCAGAATATTCTTATTTCCCTCACTTACTTACCCCATCTTATTCTAGGTATCTGTTGAAAGGTTTGCCCATCTCTCTACTAAAAATTTTAAATGAGAGAGATCTTAAATCTTTTTTGTTGCTGTAACATCAAATGCCCTGCATCTATAAAAATTAAACCCAAGATTGTTAAAAGAACAAATGTATAAGTGATTTCAACTGTAATTCTATTCCAACTTTTTTCACTTAACATTATATCATGAGAACTGTCCCATGTCATTAAATTCCCTCAAAAATTCATTTTTTGAGATATAATATTTTATCACATGGCTACACTGTAATTCCTTTAAACATTTTATATTATTAATCATAGCCCCTCCTTATTTTTGCTATTGTACAAAGCACAATGTTGCTGTAAAGAAGTCAATATAGCAGAGAAACTGAAGTATGAATCTCCCTATCAAAAAATAGGAGAGGAGCATGATTAAAAATGGTATGGTTACCGATATTTCTGAATTAATATTAAATGTCTAACAGTAATAACACCATGTGCTTAAGCAGAAGAATGTTCTTATTCTTCGTTACACATGCTGAAATATCTTAGGGTGTATACATAGAGAACAAGTGTACCAAAATTTAACAATTAGTAAATCTGCTTAAATAGGTGAACAGTTCATTGTTCTCAGCTCTCAACTCGTCTATAGACTTAAACTTTTCAAATGGAAAGAAAACTATGGACCCTGAATTTCCACCCACTTAGGTTTTAATCTGTTTCACCACTGATTGGTTGTGTAATCATTAGTTAATTCACTGAGCTCATTTTCTAATCAATAAAATAGAAGCAATAATAATAAATATCCCATAAAATTGTTTTGAGAGTGATTATACAGGATAATACACTTAAAACATTTATCACAGTTCCTATTGTAATAATAAGAGCTTTATGATGGTCAGCTATTTTTTTTCAATATATGAAATTTATTGTCAAATTGGTTTCCATACAACACCCAGTGCTCATCCCAAAAGATGCCCTCCTCAATACCTATCACCCACCCTCCCCTCCCTCCCACCCCCCATCAACCCTCAGTTTGTTCTCAGTTTTTAACAGTCTCTTATGCTTTGGCTCTCTTCCACTCTAACCTCTTTTTTCTTTTTTCCTTCCCCTCCCCCATGGGTTTCTGTTAAGTTTCTCAGGATCCACATAAGAGTGAAACCATATGGTATCTGTCTTTCTCTGTATGGCTTATTTCACTTAGCATCCACACTCTCCAGTTCCATCCACGTTGCTACAAAGGGCCATATTTCGTTCTTTCTCATTGCCATGTAGTACTCCATTGTGTATCTAAACCACAATTTCTTTATCCATTCATCAGTTCTTGGACATTTAGGCTCTTTCCACAATTTGGCTATTGTTGAGAGTGCTGCTATAAACATTGGGGTACAAGTGCCCCTATGCATCAGCACTCCTGTATCCCTTGGGTAGATTCCTAGCAGTGCTATTGCTGGGTCATAGGGTAGGTCTATTTTTAATTTTCTGAGGAACCTCCACACTGCTTTCCAGAGTGGCTGCACCAGTTTGCATTCCCACCAACAGTGCAAGAGGGTTCCCGTTTCTCCACATCCTCTCCAGCAACTATAGTCTCCTGATTTGTTCATTTTGGCCACTCGGACTGGCGTGAGGTGATACCTGAGTGTGGTTTTGATTTGTATTTCCCTGATGAGGAGCGACGTTGAGCATCTTTTCATGTGCCTGTTGGCCATCTGGATGTCTTCTTTAGAGTAGTGTCTATTCATGTTTTCTGCCCATTTCTTCACTGGGTTATTTGTTTTTCAGGTGTGGAGTTTGGTGAGCTCTTGATAGATTTTGGAGACTAGCCCTTTGTCCGATATGTCATTTGCAAATATCTTTTCCCATTCCGTTGGTTGCCTTTTAGTTTTGTTGGTTGTTTCCTTTGCTGTGCAGAAGCTTTTTATCTTCATAAGGTCCCAGTAATTCATTTTTGCTTTTAATTCCCTTGCCTTTGGGGATGTGTCGAGTAAGAGATTGCTATGGCTGAGGTCAGAGAGGTCTTTTCCTGCTTTCTCCTCTAGGGTTTTGATGGTTTCCTGTCTCACATTCAGGTCCTTTATCCATTTTGAGTTTATTTTTGTGAATGGTGTGAGAAAGTGGTCTAGTTTCAACCTTCTGCATGTTGCTGTCCAGTTCTCCCAGCACCATTTGTTAAAGAAACTGTCTTTTTTTCCATTGGATGTTCTTTCCTGCTTTGTCAAAGATGAGTTGGCCATACGTTTGTGGGTCTAGTTCTGGGGTTTCTATTCTATTCCATTGGTCTATGTGTCTGTTTTTGTGCCAATACCATGCTGTCTTGATGATGACAGCTTTGTAGTAGAGGCTAAAGTCTGGGATTGTGATGCCTCCTGCTTTGGTCTTCTTCTTCAAAATTACTTTGGCTATTCGGGGCCTTTTGTGGTTCCATATGAATTTTAGGATTGCTTGTTCTAGTTTCGAGAAGAATGCTGGTGCAATTTTGATTGGGATTGCATTGAATGTGTAGATAGCTTTGGGTAGTATTGACATTTTGACAATATTTATTCTTCCAATCCATGAGCAGGGAATGTCTTTCCATTTCTTTAAATCTTCTTCAATTACCTTCATAAGCTTTCTATAGTTTTCAGCATACAGATCCTTTACATCTTTGGTTAGATTTATTCCTAGGTATTTTATGCTTCTTGGTGCAATTGTGAATGGGATCAGTTTCTTTGTTTCTCTTTCTGTTGCTTCATT
>NW_024412395.1:35919145-35983004 GCF_014898765.1 Herpailurus yagouaroundi | reverse complement strand
AAAGAAACTGTCTTTTTTTCCATTGGATGTTCTTTCCTGCTTTGTCAGATGGTCAGCTATTATGAACATCTTTATATATAAATGTTTGTTTACATTTGCATTATTTAGACTATTATAATTTTTTTCCTTAGGTTAGAATCCCAAAAGTTCAATTACTGAGCCAAAGAGCAGAGGCATCTTTGTGGCTTCTGATTGATATTAACAAATCACTTTCTGCATCCAAATCTATAAAAACAAATATCCAGTTAAAAAATGAGCAGAAGACATGGATAGACATTTTTTCAAAGAAGACATCTGGATGGCTAACAGACACATGAAAAGATGCTCAATATCGCTCATCATCAGGGAAATACAAATCAAAATCATGATGAGATACCACCTCACGCCTGTCAGAATGGCTAAAATTAATAACACAGGAAACAACAGATGTTGGCAAGGATGTGGAGAAAGAGGATCTCTTTTGCATTGTTGGTGGGAATGCAAACTGGTGTAGCCACTCTGGAAAACAGTATGCAGTTTTCTCAAAAATTTTAAAATAGAAATACCCCATGATCCAGCAATTGCAATACTAGGAATTGAATACAATTCAAAGAATTGTAAAAATACAAAGAATACAAAAGATACCAAAGAATACAAAAATATAGATTTGAATGGGTACATGCATCCCAATGTTTATAGCAGCATTATCAATTATAGCCAAACTATGGAAAAAGCCTAAGTGTCCACTGACTGATAAATGGATTAAGAAGATGTGGTGTGCGTGTGTGTGTGTGCATGTGTATGTGTGTGTTTGTGTGTGTATATATAATGGAATATGACTCAGCCATAAAAAAATGAAATTTTGCCATCTGCAACCACATGGGTGGAGCTAGAGTGTATTATGATAAGGGAAATAAGTCAGTCAGAGAAAAACAAATACCATGTGATTTCACTCCTGTGTGGGATTTAGGAAACAAAACAGATGAACATATGGGAAGTTAAAAAAAGAGGGAGAGAGAAGCAAATCATAAGAAACTCTTAATGACAGAGAACAAACTGAGTGTTGATAGAGGGAGGTGGGTGGGGGATGGGCTAAATGGGTAATGAGTATTAAGGAGGACATTTGTGATGAGAACTGGTGCTATATGTAAGTGACAAATCACTAAATTCTACTCCTGAAACCTATATTATACTTTATATTAACTAACTAGAATTTAAATAAAAATTTGGAGATAAGTAAATAAGCTTTATTTCCCCTGGTTGGTTGGGGTAGGGAGGAATCACTTTCCAAATGGGTTGTATTAAGGATAGTAAGGGGTGCCTGGATGGCTCAATCGCTTAAGTGTCTGACTCTTGATTTTGGCTCAGGTCATGATCTCATTGTTTGTGAGATTGAGCCCCACATCAGGCTCTGTATTGACAGTATGGAGCCTGCTTGGGATTCTCTCTCCTTCTCTCTCTGCTCCACTTATGCTTGCTCATTCTATCTCTCAAAATAAATAAACTTAAAAATTAAATTCAATTAAATTAAGGATAGTAAGTAATTAAATTACATTAATTTATTATCTCAGTATGTCCTAATTATGATCAGGGTCCAATTAATATTTTTATAGCTTACTACCATCTCTAAATTAGGAGAGCATTACTGATATTCATAGGACTTGCTAAAAAATAAGAATCAGATGAGCATTGTTGTCAATTCTTAAATATCCTATGTTTAACAGATTCTAAGTGTTGTGAACTGCACATATTTTTTCCCCTTGCTCTTCCTCTGTTTCAGATGATTCTCCTTGGGAACAAATATTATTTATTATAATCGTTAGTAAAAGAAAAAAGGAACTTACTTTTCTCAAAACACTTTTTAAAAAAAAGTTTAGTAAAGGAGGCAACTTGAAGAGTGACTGCAGTGAGCACTGGCGGAGGTGATAAAGTTGCTATTTCTTAACATTCCCACTGATGAGAAGTAAACTATAAATCTAAAGAAATTCTATTTTCAGGCTGTTTGAAAATTATGATACCTAACAGAAACCTACCTTGTGTTAATCACAAATTCTTATTCCTATCTACATATTTCACATACTTGCCATGCACACAGCAAACTTGATCACTCAGAGAATAGTCGTCAAGTGTGGGAGGCAATGAGAAATGAACCCTGTACTTAAAGGGAAAAAAGAAGTAGTCTTCAGAAAAATATGTAATCAAAATATTTCAGAAAGACTATTGCATTTTTATAGCATGTCAAGCTATTTCATCTGTTATTCAAAGTGCTAGAATGTAAAGGGAAAAAAATGTATTTTGAAGGCAAATTCTAAAAAAAAAATCACCTAAAGTTTTTGCTTATATCTAAGATTCCCTTTTCAGTTCACACACCGTTGGTTTGCAAAAATTTTGTGTATAAAGGAGAAAGCTGGAATAGAATCAATCACTAAGTAAAAGTCCTTAGCTTTAATTAGCTTTCATCTATTTCAGAGATAATTCAAGAAAGTTTCTGCTCAACTACTTTTCATGGCTCAAGAATAGTGAATATATAAGCTATCGTTGGAAACATAGCTTTCATTCCCAGTCCAATAAAGAAATTCTCATTAGTTGAACAATGTTCTTTTTATCTTTCACGCAGTGACCTATACAAACCAATACCATGGCTTAGAAAAAATTGAGATTGCAGACATCTCCATGTCTCCCATTGCATCTTTCACTTCAAGCCAATGAAAATTATCTGCACAATTCACATAGGTTTACTTGGGGTCATCAAGGTTTATTTTTCTCACTTCTTTCATTAATATTTTGAGTGTATTAGATATTCCAAGTTTCTGCCACTTTTCCTAAGACATATTCTTGTATGTATGTATGTATGTATGTATGTATACATGCATGTCAGCTATGTCCCTAATTTCTAGCCAATAGCTCTCTTCTAGTATTATATCTGAGTCTTCCCAAATAAGAATTTTCAAACAAAGACTCAAAGATTTTTTTATAATTTTGCTTTTGAAGTTATTTGGCCATTAGTAACTTTCTTAAGCTTGGCTATAATTTTTCTGGCAAACAATGTGGATGATAGTTGGGAATTTTTATGAAATGACAAATATCTCATCTGCCAAAATTATGAGATGTAATACCATTAAGTCATGAATTAAAAGACTGATGATTTTTCAGTACATAAAACTAAAATCACATACACATGCATGTGTGCACACACTAATAACATACAAACTACATTAAGTAACTCTAATGCACCAGTTCAGACTCAGCCTTAACTGTCTCTTTTTCTAGTGAGAGCTGGTCAAGGGGAAAAGCCAAGTATTTATGAAGGAGGAAGAGGCTTAACCTTACAATATTTTACCCCATATACACACAAAGCATCTCTCACATCCTGCCCTGAGGCTTCCCAGAGAGACTGCCTAGCACCCAGCATGGTGAACCTGGAAATTTGAGGGAGCTACAATTTGTTGGGTAAACTTTTCATCAACTGAATGTAGAAGCTGTTAAACAAATTCTCTGTTTCTCCCTTCCTCTCTTTTTTGGGGAACTCAGGCTACAGCATTACCTACGTATAAAATTTCTGGAAGAGGTACTTGAGAAACAACATTGATTAAATTCTATGGAAAAGGATTGGTAAGGAGAAAATAAAGACAATCTATTTTCACCTTTCCATCCCCTTTTGTGACATTTGAAAAAAAAGTAACAAGTGTTATATTATACTTAAACTACAAATAATTGAACAAATCCTGATGTTTTAAAAACTAATGATTTCATAAAGGCAGGGTAAACCAAAAGAATTCTAAAGAGCTTAGGCTGTCTCTGAGGTGTCTCTTAGGCACCTCTGAGGGACATTTCTAGCAACTCACTTGGGAAGCTCTGTTCAAAGTAACTACATGTGAAATCTGAGAGGTGTAAAAATTGAGGAATGTATAAAATTGATAATGGTTTGGTCGCGTTGGTTTGTGATGAAGTCTGACAAATCCTTCTTTTTTGTGTTAAACATAGATACCACTTTAAAATGTGTAACATACAATAGGAGCAAGACTTCTTTAACAATCTGGGATTTAGCAAGTGAGAAAGATCAAATTGGAATTGATGTCCAAGAACATGTAGTACTTACACCCTGTTCTCACTCAAAAATAAACAGCAACCATAGACTCTGCAACAGGAGCTATATTAAGGCTCAGTGAATCAGTACAAATAAATAAGCAGCAACCAAAACAAAGCATATCAGCCCCAAATTTGGCTCAATTTGATAAGGTGGGAGGTTGGAGAAGTTTTAGTTGAATGGATTAAAAGATATATAAATGAGCCTTTCTGCGGGAATTAGAAATATCTGGAAATAGAAAAGGGACTAAGAACTGAACCAAAGTTAATTACAGTCATTTTCTGCATCTTTCAGCTGAAGATATTAAACTAAACTTTATTTGGTGTAAGGTGGGAGGGAAGTGATAATTACACATTATTTATTTCTTTTACTCAGTCAGCATCTCACTCCAGCAAATTTAAAATTAGAATTTTCAGTATCTTTAAATGTGTCAGAGATGCAGAGATACTACTATTCCATGAAAGTGGCATTAAAGGGGGAAGTTTTCATAACTTCAGAATTAGCCCATAAGCCAGTGTTTTCCATAATCCCTTTTCATTAGAGAAGTACTGTTTCTCAGTACACACTCAGAAACACTATCATACCAACTGGTGGCTTTGGAAGGCAATGACCTACTTGCTGCGTTCACTTTTGTATCTCCTGAAGTACAGAGTGTAGGCACTCTATGTAAGTATTTGTGGACTGACTATGTGACTGACTCTAAATCAGTGAATGAGTGAAAAAAGAAATGGATGGCTCAATGAATGAGTGCATAGATGAAGAATTGAATAATTGAAAAAAGGAAAAGATAAATGCATGAATACATGCACAAATTAGAAAGATAATGGATTCATAGGTGAATGAATAGCTGAAACATAAAAATGACTGCCATTACATGAGCTAAAAGTGCCCCTTTTTCCTCCATTATCCCAATGGCCTTCAATTCTACCAGCACAATGGAATCACTGTGGAGCTTTAAAGACAGATACCAGCTGCACCAGCCATGAAATTTGATTTCATTCATCCAGGGTGAGTTACGGTAAGGCATGGGTGTTTTGTGAAAGACTCATTGGTAATTCTTGGGTATATCCAGGGATGAAAGTAACAGCTAGCCCACTTTTTGAATCACAGAAACTCTTTTTCAGCTCTCCATCTTTCATACTTCATCTCTCAATCTAATATTCCCAGTGTGTTCATCTCCACGTACTAATTTCCATTCTCTTCCCACCCAGCCTCATCCCTGAGCCTGTGGTCGATAAATGGGGGCCATGAAAGCTAATGTATTTCTTTAAACTAGTTAAGTTTTTGTGCTCTTTACTTCAGGTAAATAGAGTGATCTTCAGATCAGAGGGTCAAAAATAGTATAGCACATGTCAAAGATTATAAATTTATATTAACAATGACTTCCGTAGATATCTTCCTGTAGGTCAAATATGGACAAACCACATATGGAAACAATATTGCTAATGACTGCATTTAAATAGGCTAGAATAAATGTAAACATGATACAGTGGTTTGTACTTTATAGTCATATGACTACTATGTGAGGTTATATAATAAGTTTATAGTATATTAATGCTGGGAAATAGTATTCACAATTTACAGAGAGCTACTCAAAGTAGTTAAATAACACTTATTGGGAGTCAAATACATATGAGTTCAAATCCTGGCTCTACTATTTACCAGTTACATTACCTGAAAAGTGTTGCATAACCTCTCTGACCCCTAGATTCCTTAATTTGTGAAATAGGTTAATCATCTACTTCATTAGATAGTTGGAAGTAGTAAATTTGATGAAATGTCTAAAATTACCCTCATAGTGCCTGACAGAAAATAAATAGTTGATAAATAAAATTTAAAGTAAAAGAAAACCAGATAATAAATGATGGAAAATTTAAACCTTACATTTCTTCCTATCACATCCCATCATAGCCGATCACAAACTATTTCCTAGGTATTCTTACAGTGGTACATTTTACTAATTTTGTGTCGCAGATAATGTTTACTGTGTCAGTAAAAATTCTTTCAGTTGCATAGAACACCCAATTCAAAGTAGCCTCAAGCAAAAAAAAAAAAATGGGATACATCAGTTCTAATAATTGAATAGTCTGAGGGTACGTGTGACATCAGGCCCTACTGGAAACAAAGGATCATCCACATATAATTTCATTTATTCCAAAGGGCTCTTTTCTTGGGGCTGTAAAACAGCTGGCAGAGTAAACCCAGTCAAACCCAACTAAAAAAAAGTAGTCTTCATATAAGACCTCCTTTCTGGACATTCTATAGAAAGATTTACTCCAATGGGCCTGGCTTAGGTCACCTGCCCATTCCTGAGCAAATCAATGTAGGCAGAGCACCCTGATTGGCTTAGATCTGTTTCATGTGTCCATCTCCAGCCCTTGTAAACAGGGCTCCATCCAGATGACATGAATGAAGAGGGGAGAGAGGCTGAATTTCCAAATAAAAATGGTGATTCTTTGTATCAGAATACATCTTTTTATGCAGAACGGGGGATTTCACTGTGTAAACTTCAAGTTTCCCCATGTCACTGACTATCACAAACTTGCCAACTAAGGATTGAGAAGTAGATACCCTAGGGAAGATGATAGAAAAAATTTGTGAGGTCGTGGGGCAAAATAATCTTTCTCCTGAGGTAAGATGTAGGGCCAAACTACCAAGAACGGAATTGCAAAATCTGTGTAATATTGCCTGTTTTCATCTCTTGTATTCATTGATCTTTTTTCTCTTTGTTGATTAGATTAAAATCTTTTTAAGGATTATAAGCTATCTCAGTTGTACTAAAAATATCGAGGAGATGGTTTTATCCACTCTTAACTGAAAAGATTTAGGAGGTGTAGAAATAGATCCTGGGTCAGTGTAGAAATGACAGTCAGCTGACCTCACCAAAAGATTCCAGAACACAAACCTCAGGGTTTCTAGGCTCTGTTTCAATAAGAGATGTCTTATCAATAATTAAATTCTCATAGAATATTGAAGATTAATTCAAACTTTCAGCATTTATTTTAAAAAACAGGATAATTCCATGGAAACAGCTTCAATGCTAGAAAATACTTATATAAAATATCGTCCCCAAAGAATTACAGTTTGATAAAGATTCTCCCTAAATTTGAAATCAGCAAGCAAGAAGTCATAGAGCTTTTAAATATTTCTCGTTTCTCCTTACCCACCAGGAACTTTAAAAATACAAATGGAGTGCGTTATGAGCCTCTGCAGGTATTAGAGAACGAAGATAAGCATCCCTTCAATAGCCACGCATTTTGGGGAACATAAAGCATATTGAATAAACCCCAACTCCATCTCTGCAGCATAAAACTATAGTAGCTCAAAAGGAACATAACATTAATGTTGAATTTCTAAGGTGTTCTCTGACTTGCTAAATACAACTATTTTTCTTAAACAAGAGTTTTGAATTTCTCTTACTGACTCTGGTGTAACATTAAAAGTGAAAGAAAGAAAACTATATTTAGGGAGAAAAAAAACCTGATGTTTACATTTATCTGTACCTACCTTGTCCCAGTAAGGATTTCTCTTTTTATTACTTATGGAGATATGTACAGATTTTTCAGAGTGCAGTTCAATTAATTTTGACAAATGCGTACACCCATGCAACCCACACACCTATCAAAAGTGAGAATATTTATGTCATTCCAGAATTTTTATTCTGGAAAGCTACCAAGTCAGTCTCCACCACGCCAAGTACCTTCATCTCCACTTCTGCAGCCCCACTGAAATTGTTAGTTTGTTCCTTTCTTTTTTTTTTTTTTAATGTTTTATTTAGCTTTTGAGAGTGAGTGTGTGGGCAGGGGAGGGGCAGAGATAGAGGGGGGACTAAGGGTCTGAAGCTGGCTCTGCACTGACAGGTTGACAGCAGCAAGCCTGAGATGCGGGGCTCGAACCCACAAACTGCAAGACCATGACCCGAGCTGAGTCGTACACTCAGCCAACTGAGCCACCCAGGCACCCAGTTTGTTCTTTTTTATTGCTGAGTAGTATCTCCTGTTTCTTTATTCTCCTTATAATGGATATTTATATTATTTCCATTTGGGAGGATTTTATGAATAAAACTGCTGTGAACATTTCTGTAAAGTGTTTTTGAGGACATGCATTTTTATTTCTGTTGGATGAATGATTAGGAATGAGAACGATGGGTCAGATCAGGGCTAGTAGGAATTTAACCTCATAAGAAATTTCCAGTTTTCCAAAGTGGTTCTTCCATTTTACATTCTTGCTAGCAATGTATGAGAAATCCAGTTGTTCCATATTCTCATCAATACTGGGAATTGTCAATATGTTTGATTTTACACCACTTTACATACTATCTTATTTGCATATCCATGATGATTAACAATGGCGAACGTTTCTCATGTGTTTATTGGTCATATGTATATCATCCCTTATAAAGTGTAACTTTTGCCCATTTGGGAGTTTGTTTTCCTTTTTACTGAATTTTAGGAGTATTTTATATGGTCTAGGTGTGGTTGTGTTTATTCTGCTTGAGATTTAGAGGACTTAAATTTTTCATTAAATTTGAAAACTACTTAGATGTTATTTCTTCAAATATTTTTTATGCCCCAGTCTCTCTCTCCTCTTCTTCTGAAACTCCAATTACAAAGCCTTCCAATCCATAACCACAAAATGTTTTTTCCATTTATGTAGATCTTTAATCTCTTTCAATAATGTTTTATAGTTTTCAGTGTATATGTCCTACACATTTTGGTTAATTTTTTCTCTTTTATTACTTTTGATGCTACTGCAAATGGAACTGTTGTCTTAATACCATTTTCAGATTGTTCATTGCTAGTGTGTACAAACGTTAACTGATTTTTTGTACATTGATTTTTATCCTGAAACTTTGCTGAGCTTATTAGTGCTCATATTTTTTTGAAGGTTCTTTAGGCTTTTCATTAGATAGGATCATGTCATCTCAGAACGGAGATAGACTGACTTCTTCCTTTCCAATCTGGATGCCTTTTATTTCTTTTTCTCGAGAAATTTCACAAGATAGGTATTCCAGTGCAATGTTGAATACAAGACATATTAGAATAATTGATAGTTGTATGTTGAATAACCCTTGCAATACTGGATAAATTCCACATGGCCATGATATATTATCTTTTTAATATGCTCCTGGATTCAGACTGCTAATACCCTGTTGAGGAATTTTGCATCTATATTCATAAGGGATATTGGTCTGTAGTTTTCCTTTCTTGTGATATCTTTGTTTTGCTTTGGCATTTGTATAATGATGACTTAAGTATTTTGAAAGAGTTTGAGATCTTTGCTGGAAGTTTTTTTTTTTTTTTTTTTTTTTGACTTCTGATTCAATATCTTTACTTATAGGTTTTCCCCAATTTCCTATTTCTAATTAAGTTTTAGTGGCTTGCTAGTTTCTAGGAATTTGCCCATCTCATTTAGGTAATCAAATTTGTTGGCATATAATTGTTCATAGTATTCCATTATAATCCTTTATTTCTATAAGGTTAGTAGTAATGTTTCCTCTTTCATTTTTGGTTCTAGCAAAATGACTCATCTCTTTTTTGTCGGTGGTGGTCAGTCTAGATAAAAGTTTGTCAATTTTATTGATATTTCCAAAGAACCAATTATGGTTTTGTTGATTCTATGATTTTTCCACTCTTTTATTTTGATTATCTCCACTTTAATCTTCATTATTTCCTTCCTTCTGTTTGCTTTGGATTTAGTTAGCTCTTTTTTTTACCCTCTAACGTGGAAGATTGGGTTATTGATTTGATATATATTTTTTAATGTAGTCATTTACAGATGTAAATTTTCCTCTGAACACTGTTTCTATTGTATCCCATAAGTTTTAGTTTGCTGTGTTTTTCCTTTTGTTTATCTCATAGCATTATTTCTCTTGTGGTTTCTTCTCTGACCCAGTGGTTATTGAAGAGTGTGTTGTTTAGTCTCCATATATTTGTGAATTTTTCAAATTTACTTCTGTGATTGACTTCTAATTTCACTTAGAATTGTTGTTGGAAAATATATTTTGTGTTATTTCACTATTTTAAAAATTTGTTACTTGTTTTGTGGCTTAACAAGTGGTTTCTTAGAGAACCATGTATACCTGAGAAAAATGTGTATTATACACTGTTATTGAGTGGGGTCTACATAGACGTCTATTTGGGCTAGTTGCTTTATAGCTTCTCAGCTCCTCTATTTCTTTGCTGCTATAACGTCTAGTTCTATCCATTATTGAAAGTAGAGTATTAAAGTCTGTAGCTATTATTGTTGGTTTATTTGTCCTTTCAATTCTTTCAGCTTCTATTTCTGTTTTGCTAGATGTATATATTTATAATCCTTACATCTTCTTGTTGTATTGAATGTGTGGTCAATGCCTTTGTTTCTGGTAACCATTTTTATTTAAAGTCTTCTTTGCAGGGGTGTCTGGGTGGCCCAGGCGGTTAAATGTCCAACTTGAGCTTGGATCATGATCTCATGGTTAGTGAGTTTGAGCCCCATATTGGACTCTCTGCTGTCAGCACAGAGCCCCTTGGGATCCTCCATCTCCCTATCTCTCTGCCCAACACTATTTTTTGAAAAGGAATAACTTAAGCGAGGTGTGTGTGGACCCTCCCCTCCCCCATTTCCTTCAGTAAAGAATTGAAGCATTCTTTTCAAGCAAAAAAAAAAAAAAAAAAAAAAACAGAATAACTGAACGTGACCAAATTAAGATGACATGTAAGGTTGGTTAAGCATTTACAAACTGAACAATGTAATTGTAGTAATGCAATTTACTACATTAACAGATTATAGAATAGATGAACAAAAATTATGCATTAAATTTGACATCCATGTATGATTTTAAAAAATACATTTTCTCCGGCTCAAATTGGTTAAGCTCCTGACTTGATTTTGGCTCAGGTCATGGTCTCACAGTTCGTGAAATGGAGCCCCATGTCAGGCTCTGAACTGACAGTGTGGAGCCTACTTGGGATTTTCTGTCTCCCTTGTTCTCTGCCCCTTCCTTGCTCGCATTCTCTCTCTCTCGAATAAATAAATAAACACTAAAAAATACATTTTCTTAAATATTCCATAATAGCAGAAAATGAATCCCTAGGAAGTAATGAAATATTTCTCATCAAAGCAACAAAACCAAACCAAAAGCAACCACCTACCATCATGCTCAGGATAGCCATAAAACTTATTAATAAGACTTTAAAATAAAAATTTTAGGGCAAGTTGTATTAGATTTGCTGCAAAAACAAGTGAGTCTCCAAATGTGAGTTGCTCATGACCACAGATATTTACATTTTTTTGCTGCCAATGTTTTATTTCTTGACTTAAGTGGTACTTATTTGGTTGTATGCTTTATATATTCTTGAATCTATAAAACTATGCACTTCTGCTTTATATACTTTTGTTTATTATATTTCAAAAAAACAATTTTAACTTTGAAATAAGGAGTGGATGAATTTGCTTAAAAATAGAATTTAGAGGGGAGCCTGGGTGGCGCAGTCGGTTAAGCGTCCGACTTCAGCCAGGTCACGATCTCATGGTCCGTGAGTTCGAGCCCCGTGTCAGGCTCTGGGCTGATGGCTCGGAGCCTGGAGTCTGTTTCCGATTCTGTGCCTCCCTCTCTCTCTGCCCCTCCCCCGTTCATGCTCTGTCTCTCTCTGTCCCAAAAATAAATAAAAAACGTTGAAAAAAAATTTAAAAAAAAAAAGTAGAATGTAGAGTGTGAACAAAAGAAGTACCAGAGCTGAACCCTAAGGAACTCCAATTAATATTTTAAGGTTGGCAGAGAAGAAACTGCTGACAAAGCAAACAAAAAGCAATAAGAGGAGCAATAAAAAATCTAGGAAAATGATGTGTCATGGAAATTAAAAAAATTGCTTCAAGGAGATATTGGTCAACTTCTTCCAATGTTATAGGGAAGTTGTGCAAGATGATGACTTTCTATTTGAGGTCTAAAAGGAACCTCAGCAATGTTCTATTCAACTCCCTCATTTTATGCCAGAGATTTAAATAGGAATATGAGGGGCGCCTGGATGGCTCTGTCGGTTAAGCATCTGACTTCGGCTCAGGTCATGATCTAGTGGCTTGTGAGTTCGAGCCCTGCATTGGGCTCTGTGCTCACAGCTCAGAGCCTGGGGCCTGCTTCGGATTCTGTGTCTCCCTGTCTCTTGGCCCCTCCCCTGCTCATGCTTTGTCAATAATAAATAAATGTTTAAAAAAATTAAATAGGAATCTTTTTTTTTTTTTAATTTTTTTTCAACGTTTATTTATTTTTGGGACAGAGAGAGACAGAGCATGAACGGGGGAGGGGCAGAGAGAGAGGGAGACACAGAATCGGAAACAGGCTCCAGGCTCCGAGCCATCAGCCCAGAGCCTGACGCGGGGCTCGAACTCACGGACCGCGAGATCGTGACCTGGCTGAAGTCGGACGCTTAACCGACTGCGCCACCCAGGCGCCCCAAAAAAATTAAATAGGAATCTGATACTGTCTTCAGAATATAACAATGAGAAATGTTGGTTTTATTTAAAGACACTATAATTTTTTAGCTTCTCCCATGTTTTTTGGGAAAATTTGTATTCCTCTTTCCTTCAGTATGGACTACTGGACATTCATGAAAATTTGTGTTCAGTTCCTGTGAGCAAAGTCTCATACATACTGAATACTGCAAGGTCTAATGATAAAGACTCCTCTTCCCTTTCTTCTCTGATTTCAGTATTCTGTGTGCCAACTTCTGGCCATTTGGAAGTCTCCCAATCCTTGGCTTCCTTTTTGGATTACTTCTTCCATTCTATGCATTAACACAACGTCGACAAAACATAATTTGCTTATCAGCATTTTCTCCCTGTTTTCTTTTGCTTCCGTATAACAGTTCTGTGACTCTACACTTTATCTGGAAGCCAGACTTCTGGAAGCCTAACCATTCCAGAATATGGCTGTACATTCAGAATTAAGGGCACAGCCTCTGGGCTGTCGAAAGAAATTTCCGAAAACTCAAGCCCTTATATTATTAACCACATAATATGCAAAGGTCAAAAAACTTGTTGTAGAGTGTACCTGTTCAGAGGAAATTGGACATAGGAAATTCAAATGGCAGGAGGAGGGGATTCTACTGAAACTAACTCATGTCATTTTGTTAAAGAAGTGATATTTGATAATAAGGGAAGAGATAGAGCAACTACAAACAGAGAAGAATTACACAAACTTGGCAGTGTAAAGCCATTTATGTAAGTCTAACAAAAAAAAGGTCAGATTCAATTCAGTGGAAAACATTTAGGAAGGCAGGGAAGTGTGTAATACATCTCAGAAAGATTTCCATCAAAATATGTGTTAGTGTTATTTGCTGTTTAGGTTTAATGCTTAACAGGTAAGTTTAAGTTTTATTAGGAACTCTTCAGGACTTAGCAGTGTTAGAATGATGAGGCATTCCTGCACCAGAGACAAGTAAAAATAACCACTACATTTTTATCAGTTTCATCAGCAATATCTTTTTCTGATTATTTTTGTCTTGGTTTTCAAATGAAATGTTGAATAACTACCTCTTTCACCCACACAAATTCTAATATATCTAGTTTTCCCTCATTTGTATCTGAGAATTTATTTGCAGTAACATCTTGCATGAAACATGTACCACAAAAATAAAAGTAAATTTTTGAGTTACTTTACGCATCTATTTAAATGATAGGACAGATGACAATAATAATTTGAAATGAGTCCCTGATCTCTTAGACAGAGATTCAATCTATTTTATTATTTTCAAAGTGTCAAAGCTTTTTTTTTTATATAAAATAATGTTTAAAATATAGTGAATAGTAAATAAAAGAAGTATCCATGATTTTGCCACTTTAAATAATACAATTTGGATATCTGGATATATCCTGTTTTTCCATCTGTGCATATATCTGCCGTGGTTCTAATAATACTCTATTCACAGTCTAGTCTGCTTTTCATCTAATATCATATGTTAATGAACATTTCTTCTATACTTTATTAGATTTTTTTCTAGTGGTAAAATACACATACATTTTGCTATCTTAACCATTTTAAAGATTTTTTAATACAATTTATAAGATTTTTTAAATGTCCATTTTAAAAACTTTATAATTGTTCGTTCATTAAATGTAATGTCACTTACCTTACTATTCTCTGATTGTTAGATATTTAATCAACTTTTTGAAGCCTGCATAAAATTATGATGAACAAATTTGTGTACATAATGTTAAGGTTTTAAAATTTTTTCTTGAGATATATTTCCCACAAATGAATTACTAGGTTCAATTTACTGCGTCAGCAGCAATGTATGAGCTTAACAGTTTCAGAGCTACTTTAAAAGATCTCTATGGGATTCTCTCTCTCCCTCTCTCTCTCTCTCTCCATACAGCTCCCCTACTAGTCTCGTTCTCTCTCTCTCTCTCAAAATAAACATTAAAAAAAGACCTCTATGGTAAATCATTTTCAGATACTTGTTCCTGATTTATCAGATGTGTTAGTTTATACTTTATATTTCAAGGTATCTTAAGTCAAGGCATACATGAATGCTTAAAAGCTAAAATTTTCCAATGTATAATCAATGCCATTGACCTACAGAATTACTTCTCTGTTACTTTCTATGAAAGTAAAGCATATACTGCAATGGTTAATGACTCCTTTTTTATTCTTCAAAGAATTCTATGATATTATTTTTAAAAAAAGAGTAGAACAATAATTGTAGGTATGGTGATGGCTGTTGATGATTAGAATAACTACTCTGAATTCCACTGGAAATTTTCAGACTTGTCTTTAGCATCTGGTAGACAAGCAGATGATCAGTCATTTAAAAATTCAGTTTAAAAGATAAGAATATTTTTATCAAAGAAAAATGTAAATATAAATGTACTAATAAGGTATACAGATGTTTACCAAAAGTATTTGGAAATTTGATGCCAGTTGTCATGTGATTAAAATTAAAAATCAATTGTAAAGATATATACACATATATGGCTATATGTAAATTAATCAAATATTGTATCACACATGAGTAATTTATACTACATACATTCTGGCAGAAGAAAAATTAACTAAAGCTAATTAACCTCTTGCCAAACCGTAGTGCTTCTGATTGCAATAATAAAATTCTAACCAAGTTGTTTCAGTGGCTAGAGCATTTTATTTTCATACAACAAAGGAAACAGGCAACAATCTTTGTGTGCTGGGGAGATTGGGCAAGATAGAAAAGGTGAATACTGGAGGAAAATGTGTCACCAGAAGCTGTGGGTCATCATAAAGTTAGCCTTTATCACAGATATTACTGCTGTTTATGATTCTGGGGTTTAAAATACCTGCATTAGTCTTTCCAAGTATATGCCTGCTGTAGTAATCTCCTCATTTCATTTCCCGATTATGACTTCTAGAACTATTTCAAGGTTGTCCCTCATAGGTGGAAGCAAAAGACGAATTCTATGGGAGGTACCAATAATTCTATGAAGGTGCTCTTAACAAATATCTTCCTGGAAGCTGAAATTCTTTTAAAAATAAACAAATTCCCTAATTTCATAATTCATAATAAGACCTAAAATATATAAATGAAAGCCTATCACAAGGAAGTAATGAATTCTCAAACAAACCAGTGGTCAACACTGGCTGCCCAATAGAAACATGGGAAACTTCTAAAATAGTCTGATACCAAGACTCCACATGAACTAGATCAGAATATCTAGGCAGAGGAGCCCAGTAAATGGCACTTTTGAAAGTTCCCCATACTCTAAGATCTAGCCAGGGTTTATAGCCAAGCTGTAAATAATTCTACTCCTAATTACATTTTTATAGCCCTTTACAATTTCCACAACATGTTCTCACTCACTATTTCATTTGATCTTCATTAGCAGCACAATGAATTACAGTTTAGAGATTAGACTCTTCATTTTATAAATCAAAAACTTTGAAGTCCTAAGAAACTTCCCCCAAATAACAGAGGGTACAGATTTTTTTTTTTTTTTGAGAGAGAGAGAGAGGGTGCAAATGAGCAAGGGGCAGAGAAAGAAAGGGAGAGAGAGAGAATCCCACCAGGGGCAGAGAAAGAGAGAGAAGCGGGATTTGAACTCACAAAACGTGATATCATGACCTGAACCAAAGACAGATGCTTAACCACCTAAGCTATCCAGCCGCCCCCAGGGTACAGATTTGAAGATCAGAAGGAGGAAGCAGAATATGAGGTGTAGAAATCTAAAAAGTTTGATGAGAGAGGCCCCAGAACCTAGGAGGAACATGTGCAAAAATGAGATTGAGGCCACCAAAGACCATTGTGCCTGTGATTTTTGTTGTTGTTCCTATTGTAAATGTTATAAACCCAGAGCCGTGTGGTCTATCACAGAATGCTGATGGAGATGGGCAATCTGCAAGCCAGAAGAGACTACCACATACAAAGCACTTGCATACTTAAGTCCCTAAGAGGCAGTACTTGGTTGACCTTTTGCCCTCCTCCTCTCCAGGGCTACTTCCCAGCAACATATTTTTGAATGACAGGACCAAAGTAAAATGTTGAATTATCCAAAAATATTCAATTGCGTTTTTCACAAAACCGTAAATCAGATTGCATAGTGCTCTGAAAAAATGTATTTTTTAAGTTTATTTATTTACTTTGAGAGAGAGAGAAAGAGATAGAATGAGCAAGGGAAGGGCAGGGAGAGAGAGGATCCCAAGCAGGCTCCACACTGTCAGCATGGAGCCCCACATGGGGCTCAAACTCACAAACTGTGAGATCATGACCTGAGCCAAAATCAAGAGCTGGACGCTAAACTAACTGAGCCACCTGGAGGCCCCCAGTAGAAGATATATGTTAAAGTTTGTCTCCATCCTGTCCATGTCCTTCCAACTGTCAGCTACTCCACTTGACTTTCTCCCCAATTCTACCCATGTGCCTTCAGCCTCTAGTCCTCTCCATACAAATCCTTTTATTATCAGTTGTATTAGGAAAGAACCCTTCCTCCTTAGGATTGGAAAGGAAGGAGGAAAATTGATCTGGAAATGAGAGGATTACCATTGGTGGGGTGGAGGAGAGGTGAAATCTGTGACTATGCGCATCTTATTTATGTTCAGCCACACTTTTGCTAAGCTGGGAAATGGATGGGTCCCCAGGAAACAAACATGAGGCTCTCGCATTTAATACTTCCCTCTCCAAGGCTTTGCTTTTATTAAAGGGAGGGAAGGTTGCATGGGGGTAGTTAGCCACGAGATGCCACTTGTGCCACAAGTCATAGTAATGCTACTTATGCCTCACCAGCAGTATACTGGTGGGTCTAATACCCATGAACCTGGATGAGAGGTATCCTATAATTGAGTGGATCTCCTCACATCCACCCAATGGGATTTCAGTTCAAGTGTCAACTTCCAAGAAACAAGGGAACAAGTGTTACTTTGGGTTTCTCACATTTGCCCTAGCACCTCAGGTTTGAATTTCATTCTGTTCCTTGATAGTTAATAAATTTGCCTCTTTTTCTACTTTGGTTCCATTGAGTTTGCCTATAGATGGAATTTGCCTATAGATGGATTTTGCCTATAGATGGAATTTGCCTATAGATGGAGTTTGCCTATAGATGGAATTTGCCCAATTTGCCTATAGATGGAATGCACTCCAATTCTTAATTTCTGCAAATTGCTCTCATATGAAGTTGCCTTAGGTGCCTTTAAGTATCTACTTCTCACACTGTCTCTTGTCAGATGGCATCCCAAAGTCATTCTCTAGTCTGGACACAAAGAACAAATATTTCTCACAAATATTTGCTCACAAATATTTACTAATAATTGTGGCATCTGATTATGAGTAATGGTCCAGCGTACCATGCAATCATTCTGAACAGTCCCCCCAGAAACCTCAGTTTTTGTAACTTTGAGTTCATATACTTTAGTGTCAGATTTTGCAGACTCTTCAAAAGAACAGTGGCTATTTTTAACTCCAGAAGAGCCAGTTCCTAAACCATGTCTCTCTTAGTTTAGTGAATTGTCATAGGTTTGATTGTTTCAAATTTTTGTAATTAAATCAGTGTGGACTTCATGATTTTATTAATTTAATTAATTTCATAACCATCAGTTCAGGCACGATATCCATTTCTACCAATTCCCTCTTTCCACAAGTGTTGCAACAGTTTTACGATTAAACTCTCGTACAGAGAGATGAATTGAATTTCAAGTACCATCATGTGCCCACGGAAGGTCCAAAATTCTGACAACCTCTAAAATAGTAGTTTTTAAAATAAATTTGGTATCTATAGAGTCCTAACTCAAAGTAGTGGCATGGTTTGAAGAAATACAATCAGCAACCAATGAAATTTTAATGGAAGCTCAAAACATTTGCCTCCACGAAAAATGATGATGAAGCTCTAAATACATAGTCCTCGGGAATGTCCTCTGCTCCCCTGCCTGCTTCTTGTATACTCCAGATATTTCAGACAATTTCATCATAATTCTCCCATCTTTCCCTCCATATCTAGCCCCATGCAAGTATTTTCTTCTTTTCTACTCCCCCACAATCCCATCATTGTCTGATGTAACTTGACCTAACATCTCTCTTATTAAATAAAACACTCTCTCTAGAGGAGGAGAGAGAAGGGCAAAATCAGACTCACTAACACAGGACTCTGGAGCAGGCAAGCTGTGAACATACCAGTGTTAACTCTCAGTGCATCGCTGGAGAGTCCGAACTACTACAGTACAATTTGAATTAATGTTTCTTCTATTTACCTTTCCTTAGTAACTAGCCAACTTTATTTTTTTATCTAAAATCTCAACAAATGTAATTTGATAAAGCATTACATGTTTCATAGAACATAGACTTCCCAATTTCTAAAAAGCTATGGAATCTAAGAATAGCCGTCAGAATATTGACCCGACTTGAGACCTATCACTAGCAATCATGACTGTACTCAGCACCATAGGATGATGCTAGCGAGAGAGAGGCAATAAAAATCTTGTGATCATTGTTAAAGACAAAATGGGAACAAAAGGAATCATCTGAAATCTTAGGGAGGGCACCAACGTGCAGATGACTGAAATGCTACAGTAAAACTGGTGTGAAGATGGGAAAACGGACAATTCAAATTTAAAAATTGAAAGGTGCTGAATTAAATTTGATAAGATGCTAATGACAATTATTTTGGATATCTTCTACTCAGCCTTCCAGATCCACTCCCTACCCCTTTCACACCAAGCTCTGTGCTCCAAAGGGCTAATCTATATTGATTCTGTCCACAGGCTCCCCTGCATTTTGGCTTCCTTTTGGTTATTTTGTTTTGTTTGTGTTTATTTGTTTGTTTGCCAAGGAGAAGTAGGGACAGGAAATTGTTGGATGGGAAGAGAGTGAGGCTGGCCAATGTTTTTATTTTTCCATCTCTTTCCCACCAGGTCACCATGATTTGGCTCCGTTCTCTGCAGAAGGCCATAGGCCTATAAAATAGCCCTGCCAATGCGGTTACTTTTCTGATATCTTCCTCACCCATTCTTGCTAGCCTTGTGATACTGCAATATCCCTTGTTGATTTCCCTATAACCCACCCACTCTTTTATACGTGGTTCCTTTATCAGATTTCCCTCAACTACTAAGTTCAAAGTATACAGTTTCTTAACAGCAACCTAATTCAGATTTCTTAAAAGGAATGAAAAGGATTACCATGCTCTTAAACACTGAAAATAATTTCCCAACAAAAGTACTTCCTTGTTCTTATCATATGTCAACTTCCCACAATTTTCTCCCATCAATATTCTTTTTTTTTTATTTTTTTTTCAACGTTTTTATTTATTTTTGGGACAGAGAGAGACAGAGCATGAACGGGGGAGGGGCAAAGAGAGAGGGAGACACAGAATCGGAAACAGGCTCCAGGCTCCGAGCCATCAGCCCAGAGAATGACGCGGGTCTCGAACTCTCGGACCGCGAGATCGTGACCTGGCTGAAGTCGGACGCTTAACCGACTGCGCCACCAAGGCGCCCCTCCCATCAATATTCTTTAACGTATGATATATCCTTACCTAAAGGGTATGCCTTAACTGAAGGAAAAAACCCTAGCACATAATGTTAACATTTTTTATTAGAAATCATATTATTTGGCTTTGTGTCACATTATTTTTTGATATGGGATGGGGAATACATTTGTCTTCAAAGACATCTTGTGTTTGTGCTTCAAATTGTTTGCTTTGGTGGGTTGAGAATAAAATGCCCCCCCAGGAGACTGCTGGATTATAGAAAATAATCTATCCTGAGATGAAAATATGACAGTAATTTTAAGAAAGTAGTGTCCTCACCTCCCTGTTACACATGAATTTCTTCATACATACAAGCTGTATCAGCCACACATAGAAACAGAATGATGTGAAGAATATTAGGGGACCCTCTAATAATCTCAAATTATCTCTTTTTTTTAACAAGTGTTAGATGCTTGAAAAGTTTCCACTAGTCATCCCTTGAGTTTGCTTAAGCATTGCCCCCTTCTATTGTATTCTCTTCTTTGCAGATGCATTCATCTATATGGCAGGAGCCACCCAATAAATCACAAACAGCTGAGGGTGAATTTTCTTTCAGATCTTCTCATTAACCAGAGAAAGACACTGGAGCTGCTGGAAAAATGGGGCCTTTGTAAACCTGAGAAGCCAGACCAGCAAACAGAGCAGAGAAGATGCTTTCTGTGCTCATAATTGATGTTCTTCACAATTCACCTTTCTGTAGGTGAGCAGCACAACTATCTCAGGAAAGCCGTCAAAAAGAGGACGACAAGGGCCTGGGTGGCTCAGGTCACAATCTCACAGTTCGTGGGATCGAGTCCCATATCGGGCCCTGTGCTGACAATGCAGAGCCTGCTTGGGATTCTCTCTGTGTCTTCCCCGGGGGGGGGGGCCCCGCGGGGCAAAATAAATAAATAAAACTTAAAAAAAAAGAGGAAGATAGAGAAGAGGAAAAGAAAAAAGAAAAGAAGGTAGTAGCTCTTTCGAAGTCTTCCATTAAATCTATGTAGTAATCCATCAGTCTGTTTCCCTAAGCCAACTTAATGAAATAATTTCTGACTCCTTATTCTCTACCAGTGATGAAACAAATTGTTCTTTAGCATCTTTCTAGATTGACCTCCCAATGACATAGGAGATCACCACTCTCATAAGCTTTCACCTGCAAATGAGTAATTGTAAAACCTAAAAAAATCCTCAAGGACTGAATCTTTAATGGTGGCATATTGGTCCCGGTGACAGATGGTCTGAGCTTCAGGAAGCCTCAGGTGGTCCTCAGTCCCATCACACAGGGATCAGAAAGCCTGCAAATATGTATGTCTGCCTGGGCATCGGTGATTACCGGCATGGCTCCTCTGCTAAGTTCACCTTGGTTGTCTGTACACTTTCAACTCTGCCATGGTCTGTGGTTTAAAGTTATAGACCAACTAAGTATCAAGAAAGTAAAAAAGTAATCAGATTTAGGATGCACTGTAGAAGGAAGAATAACCACAATAACATCAGAAGTAGCTGTTAACAAACGTCTGGTGCTGGGAAAGAAAGGAGGCACATGAATTCTCTGAGATAAGCTGTTTGTTGGTTTGAATGTGTTCCAAGTTTGTCCTCGGGTATATGCTCAGAACCAGTCTGGGTTAGCTGCAATGCAGGTCTCTTTGAGAATTCCTTCATGCTCAGGTGTGTATTCTTGTTTTGAATCATAACTTTTTTTCTCTCTATTGAATTTGTTGAGCCCCTCAGTTTGAAGGATTTTTCTAACTCAAACCTCTTTTCGGTTGGCACATTGCAGCACTCTCGTGTGGAGACACCTACTCTTGCTGTCTTCAAAAGGAATATTTTACTCTGCCCTACACTCTAAGCACATTTACTTCTGTTAGCCTCAGCAACTGCACTACAATGATTTAAGACCTTTAGCGGCACCCTAAATGGCCCTTCATTATTTACCTTTGTTTCTAAGTTAGTATCACGTACAGAACAGAAATCTTGTGTTCCAAGCCATCAATCAGTTCATCCTTATAGATTATGATACAGTTAGTAACTAAATGTTCACATTTGTCATTTCAGAGACAAATAGAAGGGCTACATTTTCCCAATTTTTACTCCAAGTTTCTAATCCCTTGCTGTCAGCTCTTTAAAGGAGTATTCTTTGCCCTCACTATTGAGTGCTGACTATGCAGGAAATATCCTTTCTTCTTCAAATACCCTGCAATTTCCTACCTCTTCCAGTTTCCCCTTTATACACTTTCATGTAATTTTTCTAGTTTTCACATCTTAAATTGTCTTCTCTGCCTTACAGTTGCAGGTAGAAAAATAAAGACCTCCTTTGGGCTGACATTTAAAGGTTTATTATTCTCTCTTTGATACATGAGCTTAATGCTCATTAACACTAAAATGGACCAGCAGAGAAAAGAAAAAAAAAAAACCCTGCTTTCAAAGATTCTGGGATAAATAATGTAACACAGTCTCTTCCTTTCCTCCTCACTAAAATGATATTAACCAATTCCACATTCCTTCAGAGTAAGCTTTTAAAAGTTTAATACTGTCTGCTTTCAAGGGTGTGCTAATGCTGTCCTGGAGTCTGATTGCTTTGTTAGGAATTCTTTTCCCTCGAAATAGATTTAATATATCCTCTTCCATCCTATTTTCTATATTTGTTCTTTAAGATTAAATTTAAGGCAGCCTCAAAACACTAAATTATTTGAAATTAAATATAAAACATGGAATCCTTTGGGAAACATGATCACTTGGTCCTCTTTAAGATTTGGGGAGTTCTAGGGGCGCCTGGGTGGCTCAGTCGGTTGGGCGTCCAACTTCAGCTCAGGTCATGATCTCACGGTCCGTGAGTTTGAGCCCTGCGTCGGGCTCTGTGCTGACAGCTCAGAGCCTGGAGCCTGCTTCAGACTCTGTGTCTCCCTCTCTCTCTGCCCCTTCCCTGCTCATATCTGTCTCTCTCTGTCTCTCAAAAATGAATAAACGTTAAAAAAAATTTAAAAAAAATTTGGGGAGTTCTAATAGTTGATATAATTTTTTTAATTAAAAAATTTTAACGTAAGTATTTAAGTCACTTTTTATCCTTAATAATAAAAATTGTTTTTCAGAATTCCTTTCTGCTCCATATTTGTACCAGTTTCTTTCTGTGTACATTTATATCTTTCTTCTATCAGAACATTTTAGGCTACAGCCAAAATTACCAAACCTCTGCATAGAACTACTAGGGACCCAGTTTGTTTCTCTGGCCTTTTAAATCATACCCTTTTGGGGTACCTGGTTGGCTCAGTCAGTTAAGGTTCTGACTCCAGCTCAGGTCATGACCTTGTGGATTAGTGAGTTTGAGCTCAGAGCCTGGAAACTGCTTCGGATTCTGTGTCTCCCTCTCTCTCTCTCTCTGCCCCTCTCCCACTCATGCTCTGCCTCTCTCTCTCTCGAAAATAAACATTAAAAAATTTTAATCATATCCTTTCATTCTGCATCAGCCAAGAATATATCACACCATAAGAATCTAATGGCAATTTTAGAAAACTTTTCACAGGTGACCTATTATATATATATCCCATATTGGAAATAGTTCAGGAAAGCTGCTGCATTTTTTTCCCTGCATCATGAACTCTGAATTATTAAAGCAATATTAAACCATGGAATTTCCTGAGATGAAAACACTTGGACTTCCCAGAGCAAATATTAACTTCCCCAAAGGGATAAGGAGTTGTTGATTTTGCAAGGTGCATGCCAATTATCAAAAGTCTTTCCTCGGGGATCCTGACCTCATTGGATAGCCTTCTGGGTATTATGAAAGTTTTGAAAACAGAAGTTCTCTAGGAATGGGAGGAACAGGCAACTTGTATGGTCCTAACTTCAATTCCTACCTGGGGTTCCCTTTCCAGAATTTTCCACTTGCTCAAAATCTCCTTCCTCAAGTTTCAGTTCTTAATGCTAATCAGGATTATCTCAGGGTTCAGTTTTGTGTAGCAGACTGCATGCAGAGATAACAAGATAGCTCGAGTTTTCATATCTGATGGGCCTCACTGCTTCAGCAGTCTGGATAGTGAAGCAACATTTTCCATAAGCAAGCCTGATACACAGAGTCAAAGACTGAGTATGTCTTCACCCTTCCTATGTCAGACCTAGAAATGAGAATCAGCTGACTCCGGTTTCATTCAGGGGAAACCAAACGTCAAATGTATTAAATCCCAACTGTGTCTCCCTTGATTTTGACGAGACATTTATTAGCCTTTGATGCTTTTCAGACATTAATGTGTCTGTGACTCTGAGAAACTTCTTGTGATGCAGATCCTGATCCAGTGGGTCTGGGATTTGGCATGAGATTCTGCATTTCTAACAATCTCCCAGGTGATGCTGATTCACAGATCACACTTTGACAAACAAGAGACTCCAGAAGCTTATGAGTTCTTGGACTCTAGTGTGTAAAAGCATTCCCTGGAGAACTGGCTTAAAATGCAGAGTCCCAAAGTCCATGCTAAGAACATCTCAGGTGCAGTTGAAGCATCATTTTTTTTTTTAATACTCCTGATGCTCAGGCTTCAGGGCACCAGTAGATAGATCACTGTTAAAGAAAGACAAGTCCAGGGTATGCTGGATTCAGCTTTGGGCAAAGCATCAGACCAAGGTGCCAGTGTTGGCTTTACAACTTACTAAGACTGTGATCTAAGATAAGTAATTAAACATCTTTTAGCCATAGCTCCCAAGGCTAAAAATATGGGTTTTGTATTGTCTGCTCTGTTGGTGTCCTCCCATTGCTGTGAAGTTCCAACGAGATCGTGTGTGTTCACAAGCTATACAAATGTAAGTTGTCTGGAAACCCTCTGTAATCATTATCAGAGTCATTTGATACTGAGATGTCACCACCTTCTTCCTGATGTGTTGCCAGCCCCACTTTTCCAGCCTTTGAAATATTCAGAGAGGATCGCAGTAATATGCTCTGAGGGAGTCCTGGAACCTCACCAGGAAGCCTCAGATACTGAGAAATGCAGCAGAACATGTACTTAGGAGAGTCAGTCAGAGAGGCTTCATTCAGGTGAGAAAAAAATTACAAATGCATATTTGAATCTACAAAGTCCCAGTTTCCTCAGAGATCCCTTTTCTCTTCATGCTCCAATAATATCTTTGATATTCTCTTCTTCTTGGGGCCTAAAGCTTTAGGAGACCTGTAGGATACAGTGATGAAACATTTTTCCCTCTCTGACAAGCCAAAAAAAAGAGGATCAGTGACCACTGGTGTTTGCATCAGACATGACTCTGAGACTAAAGTAGTGTTTTTGATAAATTGAAAACAAGGCAAAAGTCAAGTGATACCCTGGCTTTTGTATTTCTTCCATTTCATCAAATATCTATTCAATCTCATAGTTCCATCAGCCAACAGAAAATATCCTCTAATCTTTCCAAGTGCGTCCCTTTCACCCCCAGGTTCTTTGCACTCAACATCTGTTGTTTATTCAAGATGCAGGAAATTCCCTTTTGGAAGAGATCATAATTCAAAGATATATGAATCCATAATCCCTTGGAAGTAATTATCTGATCCAACAGGAAATTCAAAATATTGATTTTTAAAACAAACATAAGTGCAATTGAATATGTAAAAATGTACTCCACAGTTACCTGAATCCACATTCATGCTAAAATATAGATACACACACACACACATATAACATGCACACACATACATGCAAAAGAAATTTTAAAAGTCCTTTATAACTCAAAAGAATTTCACATGCAAAACATGCAATGAGCTCAAGTGAGTTGGTGACCCTTGGTCACACTTGCAGGAACCTGAGTATTGTGAAGGTCTTCAGGAAAGTTCTTCCCATCACATATATTCACCACTCATCTGCCTGCACCCCTAATCCCAAATATCTTCCGCAACAGACTGAGGCTTGAAATTATAACATTAGAAAGTCTTTCTTTGGAGTTAAAAAAGAAAAGATTCACATGAAACTTTGTCAATTGTATATGCCATGTGAGTAAATGTGCTTCATTCAAATAGATTTCTATATTAGTTTCCTATTATTAGTGTAACAAATTGCCACAAATATAGTGGCTTAAAGCAATGCAAATTACTTATCAGATAAGTCAGAAATCCAAACTGGGTTTCACTGGCCACAACCAAGTTTTTGGCAGGCTCTATTTCCTTCTGGAAACACTAGAGGAGAATCCATTCTTTTGCCTTGTCCTGTTTGTAGAAGCCACCCACATTCCTCAGTTTATGGCTCCTTCCTACGTCTTCATAGACAATAGCATAGTTTCTTCAAATATCTCTCTCTGACCTCTGTTTTTGTCTTCATATCTCCTTCTCTGACTCTTCTGCCTCCCTCACCCATTTTTAAAGGACTCTTATGATTACATTTAGGCAGGATATATTATATTACATATAATCCAGGATAATCTCCTCATCTCAAGGTCTTGAGTCACATCTGCAAAATCTATTTGGCCATATAAGGTCATATATTCATGGGTTTCAGGGATTAGGACATGAACATCTTTGGTGATCCATTATTCTGCCTACCAATTTGTACAGAAAATTACCCTATAAAGAGGTTGATTTTGATAATAAGGCACAGGAAATAACGGGGTTATAAGGCAGAACACGGAAAAGAATGGGTCAGAGACCAAAAGACACTGAGCACTTTGGAAAGAGAAGGTATGCCTATATTAGGGAGAAAAGCTCTAACAAAGGAGATAAACAGTGATGATGTCAAACTTCATCTACTCCACAGTTTTACTTGGGCTCTGCTACAAAATGAAAAATACATAAGCAATAACCACACTATGTTTATGACTATATATACATATATGTACTTACAGAAATACATACACACATATCTGATTGGAATCATGCCGGTTGTTTTTTGGTGGTGTCATATGGGTAATTTTTTCTTCTTTCTATTTTTCTGTCATTTCTCTTTACTCTAACTTTTAAATATTCTCCACTCTTGCTGTGAACTGCCCTAATCTAGATTTTATCTCTTCTCCCTGGGATTATTATAGTAGCCTCTAAAATTTCTGTTTATTTTGTGTTTGCTCTTTAATTTCTACTAAGTTTTTTGTATTTGGTGTAGTTCATACACAATATTACATTAATTTCAGGTGTACAACACAGTGATTTGACAAGTTTATACCTTGTGCTGTACTTACGAGAATAGCTACCATGCATTATCATACAACGCTACTACAGTACTATTGACTATATTCTTTATGCTGTGCCTTTTATCTTTGTGATTTATTCATTCCATAACTGGATCTCCTTCTCCTCTTCATTTTGCCCATCATCCCAGCCCCACCCCCCCCCGGGCAGCCCCCTCTAAACAAAATACAGTTTGTGCTCTGTATTTATAGGTCTGATTCTGTTTTTGGGGTGTTTGCTTGTTTATTCATTTTTTTTAGATTCCACATGGGTGAAATCATGTTTGTTCCTTTAATCCTTCTCCAAGCATCATCCGTGAATATCGTTCTAAACTGCATTATTTGCCACCTTAGCCCCCACTGCTTCTCCAACCTCAGCTTTTTGCTAGCTTTTCTCATATTTCACTTCATGATGATCCTTGATGCTAGACCACAGTACCCTGAATACCTCCGCTACTATTTTACTCTGTCTTGATTTTTCACTAGACTGTATTTCCATAAGTACAGGGATTGTTACATCTAGCATAAAATGACACTTTGTGCAGCATATGATAATTCCTAGCGACTGTGCTTAATAAGTAAAAATACCATTTAAAAAAATAACAGAGATGTGTTTCTCCGTGCTTCTGCCCTAACACCCCCTTGTAGCTACTGTTTCCAGGAGAGAAGCTTAGTGGTGAGTCCGCATCCTTTGGTCCACAGTGATCTGCTTCAGAAAACTAATCAATCATTGAAAAATCATATAAATTACTGATTATAGATGAACCGTGATCACAGTGAGGTGAAACATGAATAGCAGTATAAGCAAGCACCAGATACATCTATAGAAAATCTAAAATAGCTCTGTTACTGTAGTGGCATTATGGGAAGAGAGCTTTCTATTTTCAAAATGCTTTCTAATTTGGTTCCTACATATCCTATCAGAGAAAGTTCTTGTTATCACTTACAATGGACTAGCTAGACACAACATTACACACATGTATGAAGACACCCACACTGCTCAGTTCAGTCAAGCGGTGAGTGTTTTTCCTACAGGTCTCTGGACAATTAGCTTTTTTAGTACAAATTTGATACACTTGATACTTTATTTGCTGGTCCACAAAAGTGAATTTTTTTTTCTTTTTTAAAGCAGCCTCATAGCAAATATCTGATAAATTGCCATGGATGATTTTTATTCCATGGGCTGGACCATCTGCCAGAAACTTCAGAGCAGAAGGAAGGGTAATGCCTTGGGTCTCAGCTCAAGAAGCAGAAGTCACATTATGGTTTCTGGGTAGCCTACACGCCAGCATCAGGACAGGGATGGTGGTTTAGGGAGGCAGAGTTCAGGCCCTCCCCAGAATAAGGAAAGGAAATGCTCACATATGAAATCTTTTGAAAGGGGTCCTATTGTTTCATATGCCACTCTGTGACCCCAGGTTATGAGCAAAACAATGGAAAAACCATAGCCCCAACTCCAGTGAGTTAGTGAGGAAGACAGATGATCTTTTGAGCACTCTCTTCACAGTACAGATGTTGATATCTTTTCTTTTCAACCTAAAACTCAAGATGCAGCATATTATATAAATATTGCAATAGTAATAATAATAATAATAATAATAATAATAATAACAACAACAACAACAACATCCGGGCTGTTTTCTGAAGTGATGCAGACACTATATCATTCTGTAATTACAACCCCACTGGCAAATCTTGTATCTTAATCTTGATATTTCTATCAATATTGCCTATTTAACAATCATGAGTATGACTGGTAGCCACAATCAGATTAATGGATCCTTGAACCTCTGTCAAATCCTTAGGAATCAATGTTATTTATTTTTTAAAACAAATTTGTTTTTGTAAAGACATTTAAGGATCTTTAATAAACAAGTGAAAAAGGCAAGGAAAACAGAAAAGAATATCCAGATTTAGATCTAAATTTCATAGATAACAATTCAGAAATAATATTTTCTGTCATGTTTATATAGCTATATAAGTAATTGCAACATCAGGTTGTATTTTCAAAAGTGGATAAACACTAAATCGACCTGATACTGCATTTCCTTTACATACAGAGTTGTAGCACTGAAGTCTATCATCAATTTTACTAAAGAAACCATCAAGAGAAACCATGCAAGGCACATAGCAAGGTTTTTAAGGGACAGAGGGGCACAGGATGTAGAAATCTGAAAAAACATACCTTCATCTTGCTCTCAGTTATTCTACAGAGACTAGACACAGAAAAAAGTTCTGTCACAGAAACTCACAGAAAGTTCAAGACAAATGAAAGAAGAAGACTGGCATGGTGTTTTGGGCCCTATTAACACAGTGGATGCTTAATAACAGTTCGGTGATGATGTATAATAAAGTGAATCTTACTCAGATGTAGCTGCTTTAACAGTGACAGATTTTTGATAACCAGTGCCACCAAAATTCTGTAGTAACATTTAAATTTTTTTTTACGTTTATTTATTTTTGAGAGACAGAGGGAGACAGAGCGAGAGGGAGACACAGAATCAGAAGCAGGCTCCAGGCTCCTAGCTGTCAGCACAGAGCCCAACGCTGAGGTCAAACCCACGAACCATGAAATCATGACCTGAGCTGAAGTCGGACGCTTAACTGACTGAGCCACCCAGCAGCCACTGTAATAACATTTTAGAGAGTAAATAACTTTTTAAAAAAATGTAATAGCCATGCAGAAGCATGTAAGAATGGTCCTCTGACTTTAATTTTAAATAATGCTTTCTGTGTGAAGTAGCCAAGCTATAAGATGCCTTTGATACTTCAAATATTCCTGCCTCGTTGGAATTCAAGGCTAGCCTACTTTGTACTAAAATTCTTAGCTAAAAACAATAGTAATCATAATATTACTTTTGTAATGTAATTATGTAAAAATCATAACAAACATTTTTTGGGGCAAAATAATCAATATAAAATTAGAAAGATTAGGTGTCTGGGGCACCTCGGTGACTCAGTAAGTTAAGTGACTGACTCAGTTTCAGCTCAGGTCATGATCTTACTGTTCGTGAGATGGAGTCCCATGTGGGACTCCTTCCTGACAGTGTGGAGCCTGCTTGGGATTCTCTCTGTCCCATCCCCACCCCCCGACCAAAATAAACTTTTTTGTTAAAAGGAAATGTATTCTAAAAGAAAAAAGAAAAGAAAAGGAAAGATAAGACTATGTCTCTGTTTACCTCTGATTTCATTTATTCATTTAATATTTATCGTAACTGGTTTTTTAATAAATAAGATGATTTTAAAGTTTAGAACGGAATAAGAAAAATACAAGAGCAGATATATCTTTCAAAATAAATCACTTTCTTAAAATTGGTCAGATCTGGGGCGCCTGGGTGGCGCAGTCGGTTAAGCGTCCGACTTCAGCCAGGTCACGATCTCGCGGTCTGGGAGTTCCAGACCCGCGTCAGGCTCTGGGCTGATGGCTCAGAGCCTGGAGCCTGTTTCTGATTCTGTGTCTCCCTCTCTCTCTCTGCCCCTCCCCCGTTCATGCTCTGACTCTCTCTGTCCCAAAAATAAATAAAGGTTGAAAAAAAATTAAAAAAAAAAATTGGTCAGATGTAAAACTGTGCCTCACAGAAGGAAGAAACCTGCCTTGAATCACAGGTAGGAAATGATGCAGCCAGGATTTCTACCCCGATCTGACTCCGTTTCCATTCTCCTAACTGTGTTGCTGTACAGCCCTCAAATGTTAGAAAAAATGTTTAAAATAATACTTTTCTGTAACATTTAATTGCATCTGTTTAATGAAGAGGTCCCACTTGGCAGCTCAGGGTGCCAACGTGGGTCTCAGATATGTTCTACTTGGCTGCCCCATCCCCCAGTGCATTCATCTGCCTGAGCCTGAAGGTATTTGAGTTGCAGCCTGTGAGAGAACATAGCCTAAATTTCAACTTATTTTCAAAGAATCTTCTCATAGTGTATTTGCTACTCAGAATAAGCCAAAAGGTTAACAAGAGACACAGCATTTTCCATGTAGGATGAGTGGACTGACTCATAGAAAATGCACATAACCCATCAAGGAACACACTGTAAGTGGTGACAGGAGCATAGATTTGATGCAGATTGTCATTTGATTACTCTGGGGCAAGTTTCTAAAACCATCTGAGCCTCTGTTTCACCACCTCTGGAATGGGGCTTATACTACAATTTCCATGGGATGTGGTGCAGCTTAAAGTATACAGGTAAATCCTCCAACAGAATGTCTATCATCTAACAGATTCTCAATAAAAATAATTTTTTTTCTGTTTTTAATGATTGAGGACTAAGTTAACAATGTGTGAAGACATGAGGTCAGTAGATAAGATAATAAAGATCCCTTCTGCTCTCTCTCTAGGGTATGATCCTACTTACCATTGTGAATACAGATTAGAAGCTTAATTAAAATGGAAGAGTAAGATCAATATATTCTCAAGCTAAATGAAAAGGGAATCAAAGTTTAACTAGATTTTTAATTATAAAAATGAATATATGCTTATGGTAAAAAGAAATTCAAAGAGCAAAAGGAATAGAACTACAAGTTAGCTGACTCAAAGCTCCAACAATACTCCAGAAATAATTAGTACTGGTTACATTTATACTCCCATTACTTTTCATGTTCTTTCTAAGAATTTTTATAACACATACACATATACATACATATATATATCTCAGGACTTCTATGTAGCTATTTACATATAATAGACTATAAATATATATAAATGTAAATATATACAACAAAAAGATACTGCACACACAATGGATATATATACACACATATGTGCATATATGTTTATATAGACACATGCACATATATGCATATATTGATACTAAATACAGCACATCCTTTATAACACCCATGTATTACTCCATAATTCACAATTTTTCTGTCATCTTTAAACCATTTTGAACTATTATAAATTATTTTTTTTTATTTTTTTAAATTTTTTTTTTCAACTTTTATTTATTTTTGGGACAGAGAGAGACAGAGCATGAATGGGGGAGGGGCAGAGAGAGAGGGAGACACAGAATCGGAAACAGGCTCCAGGCTCTGAGCCATCAGCCCAGAGCCTGACGCGGGGCTCGAACCCACAGACCGCGAGATCGTGACCTGGCTGAAGTTGGACGCCTAACCGACTGCGCCACCCAGGCGCCCCTGAACTATTATAAATTATATTACAACAAACATAAATCTTTGTACATGTTTGAAGCTCTATTCCTAGAATATATTCCAGAAGTAGGTCTTAGGACACATTATTTTTAATTTTGCCAGGTTTTATCCACTATACTTTAAAAAGTGGCTCATCCCTCCAATGGTGTATGAGTGTTTATTCACTCATAACCTTGCCAATACTGCATCATATTTGACAATATGAGAATAGAAAAATGTAAATTCATTGCATTACCACAATCATTTTTCAGGCCAAAAACATTTTTTTTCCTTTGTAAATTTTTTTCTGTAAACTATCATTAGCTCATTTTTGTTTTTTTTTTAAATTTGTGACAGGTTTTTAAAAGGAAATTACCTTTGTAAAATATAGCTAATAAATTAAAATTAACCTCTTAAAGCATTGTAAATATTTTCTTATATTGTCATTTGTTGTTTGTGTTTATAAAGCTTATATTTGTTCTTAACAATTTTAAAACACTTTTAAATAAATTTTTTCAGTCATTTTGTGAATTTTGGATACTGGTTCATGTGTAGAAAGGTCTTTCCCCCACAAGATTATTTATAAATTCACATAAAAATTTATTTTCATGACTTTGTTTCAGTTTCCATATGTATATGTATTCCATATGCATTCCCTCTATGGTGATTCTATTTGGGTTTATCTAACGATATAGAAATGCAGTTTAATTTTTTCCCATTTATATCTACAGTTATCATAGTATAAATCACTGAATATTTTCCCACTGATTTGAAATTATTATATTCTAAAGTCTCATATGCACTGAGATGCATTATTTTTGAACTGTGTTCTATTTCATAAATTTTCCCTTGTATTTGTGGACCTACGTAAAATATGTTAGCTTTTTAAAAATTAATTAATTTATTGATTTATTTATTGATTTATTTATTTATTTTAGAGAGAAAGAGTGCGAGTGGAGGAGAGGTGCAGAGGAAGTGAGAGAAAGAATGTTAAGCTCTGACATGGGCTCAATCCCACAACCTGGGGATCATGACATGAGCCGAAATCAAGAGTCGGTTGCTCAACTGACTGAGCTACCCAAGTGTCCTGAGTTAGCTTTTAAACATACCAAATAAATTATTTGAATTATTCCTTTCGTGAAATTTTCTTAATATCATATCAAAATGACTTTTCTTGAAACAAATGAAGTCTGATTGATAATTATGAGAGACAATATGGCATATTTGGGTTTCCTGGGTTATTATTACCTGTATGAATATGAAAAAGCTATTTAAATGCCCTGTGCCTTTGTTTCCTTATCATATAATGACCATAATACTTGTATTTTTTCATAACATTGTGAAAATTATGGAGAAATAAAAGCAAATAAACCACTTAGTATCATGTCTGGCACATGGTAAACATTATAAATAGTAGTGATTCTATCATTATTCATAATTTATGAAATGATTTAGAAAAATTGGAAAATCTACAATATTGTGCCTTCTACAATAGAATGTGTTATATCTTTCCATTAATTCAAGGCAGACATCCTTTACATCATTTCCTAGGGCTTTAAATGTTCATTTATAAAGATTCCACAAATAGTTTCGTTAAGCTCATTTTGAAGAAGTCTCTCTCCACTATTAGTCATTATATTTTCTCATAACTAATTTTATTGACAATTCAAATTATCCTACTATTTGCAACAATTCCTGAATTTATTCCTTGTGTTTTTTAGGTATAATTATGTCACTTAGCAATAATGATAAATACCCTCCAGTTCCATCCACGTAGTTGCAAATGGCAAGATTTCATCCTTTTCTATAAATAATAATAAAATAATGATGAGCTTTTTTAATACTTATTTCTTTTTTCTAATTACATTGGCTAAAAATAGTATGTCATTTAAGACTAAAGATAATTTTACTTTCTCCTTTGTAGTATTCATATTTATTTTCCGTCTTGTCTAATACATTGTCTAGTATATTTAGAAAAGTGGAAATAACTTTTTTTACTTTCAAAAACTTCATACTTCCATAATTTTTTAAGTGCTTATTTATTTAGACAGAAGGGGGGGGCAAGTACGAGTAGGGGAGGGGCAGAAAGAGAGGGAGAAAAAGAATCCTAAGCAGGCTCCACATGGATAGCATGAAGTCCAACGTGGGGCTGGAACTCATAAGCCATGAGATCATGACCTGAACCGAAATCACGAGTCTGATTTGGGGTGCCTGGGTGGCTCAGTTGGTGAAGCTTCCAACTTCAGCTCAGGTCATGATCTCACAGTTCGTGAGTTCAAGCCCTGCATCCGGCTCTGTGCTGTCAGCTCAGAGCCTGGAGTCTGCTTTGGATTCTGTGTCTCCTTCTCTCTCTGTCCCTCCCCCACTTGTGCTCTGTCTCTCTCTGTCTCTCAAATAAATAAATGTAAAAAAAAAATCTTTTTTAAAAAGAGTCTGATGCTTAACCGACTGAGCCACACAGGCGCCCTAATACTTCCATAATTTTTATATTTCAAGTATGATAACTGACATCCTTCTATGACTCCTATCTTTAATGAAATTGCTTCTACTATTTCACCATTTAGCATAATATGGACTTTTAATTTGCAGTATGCATTTTAAAATACTGAGTATATCCATCACATAGTAATTTAATGAATTTTTCTTATAAACAAATGCCAGAATTGATATATACATCCTACATATCTTGGTGTAAATATTAATTTTTCTTCTCCTCTGACCTATTTATTAGCCTATCTATATGACAGATCTTATAATATTAAACATTCATAAATCTATTCTACATAATTCTATTTTCTTCAATGAAAGAAAATGAGAAGTGAGTGTGTGTGTGTGTGTGTGTGTGTGAGAGAGAGAGAGAGAGAGAGAGAGAGAGAGAGAGAGGGAGAGAGAGAGGGCATTCTATCCAAAAGCAATGGAATACATATTCTCACCAAGCACATATAAAACATTCTCCAGAATAGATCATATGCTGGGCCATAAAACAAGTCTTAGTAAATTTAACAGAACTCAAATCCTATCAAACATCTTTTATGGCCACAGTGGTATGATTAGAAATCAATTATATGAAAAAACTGGAAAATTCACTTATATGTGGAGATTAAATAACATCTTCCTGAACAACAAATAGGCCAAAAAGAAATAAAAATAAATGTAAAAATACTTTGAGACAAATTAAAATGGAAATATAACATACCAAAATTTATGGGGTGCAGCAAAAGCAACTCTAATAGGTAGGTTTATAGTTATAAATGCCTACCTCAAGAAACAAGAAAAACCACAAATAAACAACCTATCCTTATACCTCAAGGAATTAAGAAAAGAAAAAAGCCCAAAGTTAACAGAAGGAAGGAAATAACAAAGATGGATAAACCAAACTGGCAAATCTTTAACTAAACTCACCAAGAAAAAAAGAGAGAACCTAAAACCAAAAATGAAAGAGAAGATATTACAACTGATAGTGAAGAAATATAAAAAATCATAAGAGCCTACTGTGAACAATTATACATCAACAAAGTAGAAAACCTAGAAGAAATTGGTATTAATTGTGTATTAAAAATACACAACCTACCAAGATTGAATCATAAAGAAATAGAAAACCTGAATATATAAGTAATCAACAACTTGTCAACAAAAAAGTTCAGGACTGGAAGGCCTCTGTGGTGAATCCCACTAAACATTCAAAAAAAAAATTAATACCAATCCTTTTCAAACTCTTCCAAAAAATAGAAGACAATGGAACTCTCACAATTGCACCAAGAATCATAAAATACCTAGCAATAAACCTAACCAAAGATGCAAAAGATCTGTATGCTGAAAACTATAGAAGGCTTATAAAGGAAATCGAAGAAGATACAAAGAAATGGAAAAACATTCCATGCTCATGGATTAGAAGAATAAATATTGTTAAAATGTCAATACTACCCAAGGCAATCTACACATTCAATTCAATCCCAATCAAAATTGCACCAGCATTCTTCTCGAAGCTAGAACAAGCAATCCTAAAATTTGTATGGAACCACAAAAGACCCCAAATAGCCAGAGTAACATTGAAGAAGAAGAGCAAAGCAGGAGGCATCACAATCCCAGACTTTAGCCTCTACTACACAGCTGTAATCATCAAGACAGTGTGGTATTGGCACAAAAAAGACACATAGACCAGTGGAATAGAATAGAGACTCCAGAATTATACCCACAAAAGTATGACCAACTAATCTTTGACAAAGCAGGAAAGAATATCTTATGGAAAAAAGACAGTCTCCTTAACAAATGGTGCTGGGAGAACTGGACAGCAACATGTAGAAGAATGAAACCAGACCACTTTCTTACACCATTCACAAAAATAAACTCAAAATGGATAAAGGACCTGAATGTGACACAGGAAACCATCAAAACCCTAAAGGAGAAAGCGGGAAAAAAACTCTCTGACCTCAGCCGCAGCAATTTCTTACTTGACACATCTCCAAAGGCAAAGGAATTAACGGGGCACCTGGGTGGCTCAGTCGGTTAAGCATTGACTTTGACTCAGGTCATGATCTCATGGTTTGTGGGTTCGAGCCCCACGTCGGGCTCTGTGCTGACAGCTTGGAGCCTGGAGCCTGCTTTGGATTCTGTATCTCTTTCTCTCTCTGTCCCTTCCCCACTTGTGCTTTGTCTCTATAAAAAATAAATAAATCTAAAAAAAAAAAAAAAAGATGAAGCACTGATGCTGTGTTTAAAAAAAAAAGCAAAAAAGAACAATTGGGACCTCATGAAGATAAAAACCTTCTGCACTGCAAAGGAAACAATCAACAAAACTAAAAGGCAACCAACGGAATGGGAAGAGATATTTGCAAATGACATATCATACAAAGGGCTAGTATGCAAAATCTATAAAGAACTCACCAAACTCCACACCCGAAAAACAAATAATCCAGTGAAGAAATGGGCAGAAAACATGAATAGACACTTCTCTAAAGAAGACATCCAGATGGCCAACAGGCACATGAAAAGATGCTCAATGTCACTCCTCATCAGGGAAATACAAATCAAAACCACACTGAGCTGTCACCTTATGCCAGAGTGGCTAAAATGAACAAATTAGGAGACTAGAGATGCTGGCGAGGATGTGGAGAAATGGGAACCCTCTTGCACTGTTGGTGGGAATGCAAACTGGTGGAGCCACTCTGGAAAACAGTATAGAGATTCCTCAAAAAATTAAAAATAGACCTACCCTATGACCCAGCAATAGCACTGCTAGGAATTTACTCAAGGGATACAGGAGTGCTGACGCATAGGGGCATTTTTACCCCAATGTTTATAGCAGCACTTTCAACAATAGCCAAATTATGGAAAGAGCCTAAGTGTCCAAGAACTGATGAATGGATAAAGAAATTGTGGTTTATATACACAATGGAATACCACTTGGCAATGAGAAAGAATGAAATATGGCCTTTTGTAGCAACGTGGATGGAACTGGAGAGTGTTAGGCTAAGTGAAATAAGTCATACAGAGAAAGACAGATACCATATGTTTTCACTTTTACGTGGATCCTGAGAAACTTAACAGAAGACCATGGGGGAGGGGAAGGAAAAAAAAAGTTAGAGAGGGAGGGAGCCAAGACATAAGAGACTCTTAAAAACAGAATAAACTGAGGGTTGATGGGGGTGGGAGCGAGAGGAAAGTGGGTGATGGGCATTGAGGAGGGCACCTGTTGGGATGAGCACTGGGGGTTGTATGGAAACCAATTTGACAATAAATTTCATATAAAAAAAAAAAGAAGAAGAGAATGAAACTCTTCCAAACTCATTCTAGGTGGCCAATATTACCCTGATATCAAAACAGACAAGGATGTCACCAAAATTACAGGCCAATATCCCTAATGAGCACAGATGTAAAATTCTTCAACAAAATATTATCAAACCAAATTCAACAATACATTAAATGTCTTTTGTACCACAATCAAGTGGTATTTATTCCAGGGATAGAGGGCTGGTTCAACATTCATAAATTACTCAAATTAACAAAATGAAGGATAAAAATCATATAATTCCTCAATAGATGCATAATAAAGCATTTGACAAAAACATCCATTTGTAATAAAAAATCTCAACAAAACAGGCATAGAAGGAATGTACCTCACATAATAAAGGCCATATATCACAAGCTGACAGCTAATATATTCAACAATGAAAAGCTGAAAGCCTCTAAGATCAGGAACATGACAATAATATTCAGTCATGCTAATTTTATTCAACACAGTATTTGAGGTTCTAGCCATAGCAACTAGGCAATAAAAAGAAATACAAGACAATAAAATTGTAAAGGAAGAAGGAAAACTGTCACTATTTACAGATGACATGTTATATATAGAAAACCCTAGATACTTCATCAAAAAACTGTTAGAACTAATAAATTAAGTAATGTTGCAGAATATGAAATCAATACACAAAATTTGGTTGTGTTTCTATACATCAATAATGACCTATCAGAAAGAGAAATTAAGAAAACAATCCCATTTATAATTGCATTGAAAATAATAAAATGCTTAGAATATTTAACCAAAGTGGTGAAAGACTTGTATACTGAAAATTATAAGACATTAAGTAAAGAAATTGAAGATGACACAAAAAAAAGATATTCCATGTTCATGGATTATAAGAATTAATATTATTAAAATGTCCATGCTACCCAAACCAATCTACAGATTGAATGCATTTCCTATCAAATTCCAAAAGCATTTTTTCACAGAAATAAAACTAACAATCCAAAAATTTGTATGGTACAACAAAAAAACCTCAAGAGCCAAAGCATTCTTGGCAAAGAAGAACAAAGCTAGAGGCCTAACGCTCCCTGATTTCAGATGCTCTTCCAAAGCTATAGTAATTAAACCAGTATGGTATTGGCATAAAAAGAGACACATAGATCAGTGGGACAGAGCAGAAACCCCAGAAATAAACCATGCATATACAACGAATTAATTATGACAAAGAAGCCAAGAATACCCAATGGTAAAAGGACAGTGTCTTCAATAAATGGTGCTGGTAAAACTGAACAGCCACATGCAAAAGAATGAAACTGAACCACTATCTGACACCATATACAAAAATCAATTCAAAATGAATGAAAGACTTGAATATAAGACTTGAAGCTCTTAAGCTCTTAGAAGAAAACACGGGCAGTAAACTCCTTGACAATGATTTTTGAATCTGACACAAAAAGTAAAAGTAAAAAAAGCAGAAGAGTGGGACAACATCAAACTAAAATTTTCTGCACAGCCAAAGAAACCATCAATAACATAAAAATGCAGCCTACTGAGTGGGAGAAAATATTCGCAAATCACTTATCTGATAAGGGGTTAATATCCAAAATATATAAAGAACTCATAAAAATCAATAGCAAAAAAAATCCAGTTAAATCATGAGAAGAAGATCTGAACAGACATTTTTCCAAAGACTACCTACAAATGGCCAACAGGTACATATGCTGCTCAACATCACCAATCATCAAGGAAATGCAGTTAAAACTACAATGAGATACCTCATTACGTCACACCTATTAGAACAGTTATTATCAAAAAGACAAGAGATAACAAGGGTTGCCAAGGATGTGGAGAAAAGGAAATGCTTATGCACTGTTGGTGGGAATGAAAATTGGTGCAGCCACTATGGAAAACAGTGTAGAGGTTCCTCAAAAAATTAAAAATAGAAATATCATATGATCCAACAATTCTACTTCTGGGTAGTTATCCAAAGAAAATAAAAACACTGACTCGAAAAGATATCTACACCCTGATGTTCATTACAGTGCTATTTACAATAGTCAAGATAAAAAAACTACTTAAGTGTACATCAATGGATGAATGGATAAAGAAATTATGGTACACACACACACACACACACACACACACATTTATAGCTGAATATTATTCAGCTATGAAAGAGAACGAAATCTTGCCATTTGCAACAACATGAATGAATCTCAAGGGTATTATGCTAGGTGAAATAAGTCAGATAGAGAAAGACATATGATCTTACATGTACAAACTAAAAATACAAACAAAAAAAGTTCATACATATAAGTGAATGGATTGGTAGTTGACAGAGGCAGAGAGTGGGGAGTGGGATAAATGGCTAAAGAAGGTCAAAAGGTAAAAAAAAAATTCTTTTCAAAATATTAAAATGAAAAAAATGAAAAAATAAATAATGTATTCAGTGTCAGAAAGAAAGAAAGAAAGGAATGTACCCTACTCAGTGCCAAGTTTCTTACAAGTATGTGTTTAGATAAATGGATTGACTTACATTAGATAATTAATAGGCCATAAAACATAGAGTGAATTAGATGAAGATATACCAAAGATTAGTTTAACAGGTACACTTACCCATCCTGCAGTTTACAAAAAATAAAAAATAAATAAAAATGATAAATAAATAATAAGGATAATAGCTCTGTAGTTTCTATTGTGCCTTAAAGTATGATTTACAGTTTGAATGATCATCAATTTGAATTCACATTTTATTTCACTAAGATTGTAAAGACAAATATAATTCTCCATTATTCTACTTACTACAACAGTGTTGTTTCAAAAGATAGTCAGGTCTGTTTTAGTAATTTATCAGGTATCCAGTAAAGGATTGATTTATCCTCAAAAAAATTAAGTTAAACAAAGCACTTCTTTATGTTAAAAAAAAAAAGTGCATTAGGAGCTAAGCTGCAGAGTGGAAAAGATATTTCAATGCATACAGCTGAAAAAAGACCTAAACAGAATGTATAAGTTATACCTCCAAATAAACAACAAAAAAGCAAAAAACTGATTTTTAAAAGAGCAAAAGACCTAATAAAAGAGGGAATGTTTAAATGGCCAATAAACATAAGAAAAGGTGCTCAACTGAATTAGTCATCAGAAACTACCAATTAAATGCACAATGTGTCTGTTAGAGATGTGGGACTATATTAACAGAACAATAAAACAATGAAAATTTTCATACATATGTAGACTTTTCACTCATGAAAAGGTGGTATTTCAAATTAATTGGAAAAGGAGATACTATTCAGTTTGATGTGGGGAAAATTGGCTATTTGGAAAACATAGTTCAATCACTACCTTACATCATACAGAAAAATAAGTTCTAGAGTGATTCCAGGCCTAAGTATAAAACTAGAATCATCAAAGGAAAATATAGAAGAACATATTTTATGTTTTTCTTCATGGGGAAAGCTTACTTATATAAATAAAGAAAACCCACAAAAATTATAAAAGAACAAAGCTTGATAAATTTAAATAAATGTAGGAGACTAGAAACAAAAACACTATGATATATGATAAAAAAGGAAGTTTTATTCACAATACATAAAATGCATTTATAATTAGTAAGAAAAATATAATCTGATACAGAAATAGGTAGATACCAGAACTAATAAATAGGAAATGAAGTACAAATGGAATTTTAAAATAAGAAAATACACTTAACTTCATTAATAGTTCAGAAATGCAAATTCAAACAATAAAATATGATTCGTTACCTATCATTTTGTTAAAATTTAAAAGATAAATTTAAAAGCCTACATTGATGATGATGCAGAGAAATAGATATGCTCATAAACTCTTGGTAGGAATATAATTGATACAGTGGCAATTTCAGTGTATCAATTTCAATTGGCAGTATCAATAATTTTTTTTAATTTGTCTATACTTTGACCTCAAGTTTCACTTCCTGGAATCTACCATACAGAAACACCAGCAAATGTACATAAAATTGTATTGTTTATAATAGCAACAACAACAACAATGTAACCAACAAACAAACACACAACTAGTACTTCAGCACTTATTAATAAATCATGATATAGCCTTATCATGGGATACTTTCCCTCCATTAAAAAGAATGATGTAGCATTATATTCTGGGACATGAAAGAGAGACATGAGGTAATGTCAAAGACATACTATTAAAATCAAAGAGCAAGTTGTAGAGGAATAGTTTACTATGATGCCATTTATAACTTAAAAACAAACAAACAAACAAAAAACCATAAGCCGGATGTGTGTGTCTCTATTCAAAAGGCCTGAGGGTGCCTGTGTGGCTCAGTAAGTTAAGCATCTGACTTTGGCTCAGGTCATGATCTCACCGTTTGTGGGTTTGAGCCTCGAGTCAGGCTCTGTGCTGACAGTTCAGAGCCTGGAACCTGCTTTGGATTCTGTGTCTCCCTCTCTCTCTGCCCCTGCCCTACTCACACCCTGTTTCTCTCTGTCTCTCAAAAATAAATAAACGTTGAAAAAAAAAATTTAAGGCCAGAATAACTATTACCAGTAATTACTGTTGGGGAATTGAGCTGGGGGGAAATGATGTTAGAGAAAACTTGATTCTAAAATTCTTATTATTTGACTTGTTTTTATTTACTGGGTGTTTCCCATACCATATTTGAAATTTTTAAAAGGAAAAAAGGACATATTTAGCAAGTTAGAAATTTATAATTTATCAAATGAGAAGTGATAGGACAAAGAGAATGCTAACATGCCAAACCTGGTTGACCACAATGTACATAGTACCTACAATCTTTACAAAGATGGAATGTAGGCAGCATTTATGAGACAGACTTCATCATGTAGACCTTAAAAATCCATTGTCCTGAAGGCAGAAAGAGGTAGAAGTGATAAGAGGTGGAAGGAAAGTAATTGGAAGTAAGGGACCTAAGGATTTTAGTAGCATTCAAACCCCTGGTAGCAAATGAAAGAGCAAGGAGGTAAGAACAAAGAGAACATATCCATATTTACAAAACCAGGAACTTGTGAGAGGAGGAAGGGCTCCAAACGCAGTCTGCTAAATACAGGAATTTGCATTCACCCAGACCCATTTGCGTTCCCAGCCTCAGACTACAGAGAAGCCAGGATATGGAGCAGTTATCCTGATATCAGGTACTGAGAGCCCAGACTTCCTTTATCACCAGGCTCCTCACCTGTCCTCTTGGCAGTTCTCTACAGAACTTCTCCACTCTAAGTATCTCCTCCTTTGTAGTTACACTGCCCCTTTCAGCCTCTTAGAAGCAAAATGAAGTTGGCTAGAGAATGTCATGGTCCAATGCAGCAGGAAGAGCAGGATGGTTGCCATTTCTCATCACCCCTGCCTCAATCTTACAGTCCCTGCACCATTGTGGTGTTCCTACAGACTGACATAAAGACCCAGTGGGCCAAATCTCAAATAATGACAAGCAAGCCATGACGGGATAAATTATCCTAACATTTATGTGAATTACCAGAGAAACCCCTGCTGGATACCCTCAAAGAGTCTTCTTAGATGCTTGCTATGGTAAACAATCAAAACTAAAGTGAGCTAGAAAGGAAAATAGTCTAATCTTCACACCATTTCTGACATTTATTTCAGGAACTAATTAGAAATATAAAAAGGATGAAATTTAGTTTCAAATATTACATAAAATTAAGGGATCTGAAAAAAATCTATGCATATATAACCATGCATATAGACAATTATTTGACCAACAGCTATGACACTTGCTTATTCTTCAGTTGAGACAACTAAATGAAAAATTCACCCTCCTGTGACTGTCTTTGAAAAGCAGCAGTAGCTTAATATAATTCTCCATGTGATGCTTTAATGAGCAAGGCCATTTTAATTCCCAAATTTCATTTTGAGCAATATATAAATATTTCTGCATCACCATGACTCTTCAGACACTTTTTAATTATCATAATTAATTATAGTAACTATGACTACTATCAATATCACCTTCAGTGCATGGCACTGTAGGAGCAGATGACAAATCCAGCCATCACTGAGGACCATTCTTTGGACTCCAGTTAAGTTGGAAGCAGAGGGTAAATGGCATTATATCAGAGACAGGTTAATTAAGACCATAATGATTCCAGACAAAGGACAAAGAAGTATCATTTAGCACCAAACATTTTACATAATACCATTCAAATTGGTTGTTTTTATCTCATGTGATCTAAAATTTTTCCTTTGTATTTTGCAGTTATTCACTTTTTAACAACTGCACAATGTGTTTCTGAAATTTAAATAACATTTGAAGCCAAAGCAAAGGCAACTAAGAGGTAGGCACTACATGTAGTAGGTAGGAGTTTGGGCACTGAAGTCAAATTGCCTATTTTTTTTTTAATCTTAATCACTTGCTAGTACAAAATCTTAGACAAGTTACAAAATCTCTAACCAGCATTTTGTTGTTGTTGTTGTTTTTTAATTTTTTTTCAACGTTTATTTATTTTTGGGACAGAGAGAGACAGAGCATGAACAGGCGAGGGGCAGAGAGAGAGGGAGACACAGAATCGGAAACAGGCTCCAGGCTCTGAGCCATCAGCCCAGAGCCCGACGCGGGGCTCGAACTCACGTACCGCGAGATCGTGACCTGGCTGAAGTCGGACGCTTAACCGACTGCGCCACCCAGGCGCCCCTCTAACCAGCATTTTGGACATGTGGTTGATGCTGGAATTAAGTGACTAGTGTGTGAAGAGAACTTTGTCTAATGCCTGGCATTAGCCTGTTAGCTCATGGGAACAGAAGTTCTGTCTTGCTCAGAATGAGCTTTCCAGTACCTAGTATGTCTGACTCAGAGTAGGTGCTCAGAAAGTATATTGTGTGTTGGAATGCTTCCTTGGAAACCAAGTGTGAGAAGTTCTGCAGATTACTACAATTCTGCAGTGGACTATGGTTTACTTGCATCGAGGAGCTGACAATCAGCTTTCAAAATCAAATTCTAGATCTCAAAGCTAGGTCTTTTGAAACCATTGTGTAAATAAATAATATTTTCCCACCCCTGGAGACCCATACCCCAGTTTAACTAGTGGAAGCCTCCTTCTAAAGGACCTTGTCTTTCCAATTCAAAGTTGTGTCTTGGGAATTTAGGACCGGGTAAAGGAAAGAAGTTGGTTAGTGGCACAGAGAAGTGCCTTTTCCTAACTTGACCAATTATCTCAAATCAACATTCCAGTTGAGAACTCCACATACATTTCACCAGAGTACCCACTGTCCTTTGTTCTCAAATAGATATCAAGCAATAATATCCAAGTTATTGATTTCAGTATCTCATATAGTTGAAATTTAGCTTTATATGCCTGGTTTGGGCAGTTATGAGATAGGATTCTATTGTGTCCCAGTGACATTTCAAAATTAGATGTAAAGACCTGGCCTGAGGATAATGTGCTGTGCTCCCTTCTAAGAATCCAGGAAGGCCCTCCCTGGAAAACACATGCAGGAGAGGAGGCTCAATAGATCTGTGCTCTGCATGAGGACATGAAAAATCCCTTGTAGAGATGACACTATGGTGTTACAATGGGAGGCTTACTGATGTATTTTTATGGAGCTCTAAATTAGTCCCTTTGAAGACTTATTCCTGATGAACCTGTTAGCACCTTTGCTGCTGTTCAGCCATCTCAGGTCTTTTTTAGCCAGACTGCTCCAGCCACATAGTTCTGGTCTTATAAAATCATATAGGTGGAACTGCAGATACCAGCTAGTGGTTGGAACTGCCCAGAAGGCTGCAGCTACACCTTTGCTAATTGCCTTTCCCATGACTTAGAGCCTGAAATCAACTGTACCCCAAATTTGAGCATTACTTCTCTTCCTTCCCCCTCAATTGGGTGTTCATTTATACTCTTATGTCCTTATTAACTCAGGCTTATTCTGCAACCAGGCCTCTCTTTCTCCTGGACTGTGTCCCAGGTGGAGACCCAAACCCATGGGATGAAACCCCCTCTCAAGCCAAGCAAACTAAATACTGATCCTGTATGTTACCCAATAGCATCAAAGCAAAATTTTTCAAATTTGAGTACTAAATGTACACTTTTTAAAAAAATTTTTTTCAACGTTTTTATTTATTTTTTTGGGACAGAGAGAGACAGAGCATGAACGGGGGAGGGGCAGAGAGAGAGGGAGACACAGAATCGGAAGCAGGCTCCAGGCTCTGAGCCGTCAGCCCAGAGCCCGACGCGGGGCTCGAACTCACGGACCGCGAGATCGTGACCTGGCTGAAGTCGGCCGCTTAACCGACTGCGCCACCCAGGCGCCCCCTAAATGTACACTTTTTAAAGGAAATTGTTTATTTTGCTGAATTGTAACAAATTATTTTTAAATAAAAAGTGACTTTAAAGTATAGACATCATGGGTGCTTGGGTGACTCAGTTGGTTAAGCATCTGACTTCAGCTAAGGTCATGATCTCATGGTCCATGAGTTCGAGCCCTGCGTCAGTCTCTGTGCTAACAGCTCAGAGCCTGGAGCCTGCTTTGGATTCTGTGTCTTTGTCTCTCTCTGCCCCTCCCCCGCTCACACTCTGTCTTTCTGTCTGTCTCTCTCTCTCTCTCTCTCAAAAATAAATAAACATTAAAAAATAATAAAAAAATAAAAGTACAGACAAGAAATTAGGTGCATGTTTTTTATACCTCTTCATAACTACCCTTAAACATCTATAAAACCAATTTGAATAGAAAATATAAAACAAACACAGCTTAGATTAACAAAATTAATATAATGTGACAGTTAATGCCATTTTACTGAAAATAAATTTTTGCTCTCAGAATGAATATAATACTGACTGCTTCGAGGCAGATTCTCTTGGGACCTTCCACAATCCTAATGCCATGTGATGACTATATTCTGCCAGCCCTTCTTTCAGATTATTATGAAACCTTGTGTATAGAGCATTATCTGACATTTGGCCTTCATTTCATACAAATATATAACTTACCAATTAGTCTGCCTATGTTCTTGTTTTTTTAATTTTTTAATGTTTATTCATTTTTGAGAGACACAGAGAGAGAAAGAGGAGAGAGGAAGACGCAGAATTTGAAGTAGGCTCCAGGCTCGGAACTATCAGCACAGAGCCCGACTTGGGCCTCAAGCCCATAAACCATGAAATCATGACCTGAGCCCAAGTCAGGTGCTTAGCCAACTGAGCCACCCAGTCGCCCCTGCCTATGTTCTTTTTTATTGACTCATAACAATTAAAGTAGTTTTGGAAATAGTATGTTAGTATTAAAGGCATCACCCAGATAACTGCATACATAGACAAATGATAGATAATCGTTGAACTAAAAGAAATAAAAACTTTAAGCTCCTCCTACAGGTTGAATGTTTGCATCCCCCTCAAATTTATGTTTTGAAACCTAAGCTCCAGTGTGATGGTATTAGGAGGTAGGGCCTCTGGGAGGTGATTGGGCTGTGCCCTCATGAGTGGAATTAGTGGCCTCACAAAAGTTCTCATAACACCTCCCTTCACTGTGAGGATACAGTGAAAAGATAGTCGTTAGTGAGGAAGCAGGCCCTTACCGGACACTGAATCTTCTGATGCCTTGATCTTAGACTTCCCATCTTCTAAAATTGTGAGAAATAAACTTCTGTTGCTGTCCAGTCTATGGTATGCTGCTACAGAAGCTCGAACAAGTTAAGAGACTAAGAAAGCTCCCATCTTCAATTCATAGATCACTGAGAATAAGTCCAAGGACCTGAATGGGTCCACAGACTTGAGATTCTATGAATTGCCCTCTATAGGTAGAGGTTTAGGTACAAGTCATACAGAAATTTGAATAGTTATAGGAATCAGTAATATTCACACAAGTAGAATTGGTTCAGAAGTAAGCCTAAATAGTGTGTGATCTATGGCAAACTGGAGAGACTATGACCTGCCTAAAGGAAGCAATTACCACTCACTACCAGAATATGGCAGCCATGTAAGAACAATGCCATCTTCTGATTTTACATGAACTTTCAATTCTTCAAGACAGGAGAAATGGAAATGAAGATTTTTAAGTGAAACTTTCTAACTTTTAAATCTTTCAAAGTAATTTAAAAATTTTAAACATTCTATGAGCCAAACAAAATTATAGTTGTAGGTAAGATGTGCCCTGAGAGGTATAGCTTCTAATCTCTGCTTAGTGCTGCCCAGGCACTAACCAAAACTATTCTGCAGGTCAAGGGATAAAGGTGACTCCATGGGAGGCATAAAGGGAAGACTTTTAGAAGCAGCTACTTTGGAGAGACATAAATGAAGGTGGCCAGTAGGAGAGATCACTGTGACTTAGGGCACTAACCTGGTGAGAACTTGAGTTGAGAAGAGTCTCCAGGAGCCATTGTTCCGAGTGAGCTCTTGGGCAGAGAGTGGCTGGCCAATGCTGCCAAGAAAGACACCGTACTGCTTGTAATACTAGATAAGAGTGTTAAATGGGGGAGCTACATTCCCAGTATTGAAGATCTGCCAACCAACATTCTCATGTGCTACTCCCAGGCTATCTCCAGCATCTCAGAATGAGTCACCACTGAAAGCTGAAGGCTTTGAGGCTTGCCATGTTCTACTTACTGAAGAGATGAATGAATTTCCTTGTAAGAAAGCATATCGAATAAGATTATCTGGAATTATTGACAAGCCTTAATCACATAGACTTTCACTGTGGTGGGTGTGGCCCAAGAGAATAAGGCTATATATAAAACCAGAAAATTCACTTTGTTAGAATTTTTACCTATGTAATGATAGAAATGAAACAGTCACATGTGGAAGTTCAATGTGACCAGTGACAAACACTCTCTTAACAGCCTCCAAGGGTCTTTAAACAATCAGAAAATTTGTTTTTTTTTTTTTCAATAGTTTGCTTTGTTCAAATATGAATTTAAGGTTTAGATTTTATAAACTTACAGCACATATTCTGTGCTATGAATGAGTTACTATTTTCTAATGCCTTTACCACGATTATTTTACTAAAATCTATTAATTTCTGAACACATCAAAGCATGCATTTGTGTTGCACTGAAATTGATTTGGGAAATAAAATAGGTTAAGTTGGAATGAAAGGTTAATGTTACTCTGACATCCTTCCTGAGCATTGACAAGGGTCAGTGCATGTTTTGGCATTTTTTTTCCCAACAAATAAAAACCACCACTGAACACCATGGAAAATAACAGAGCATACGCCACCAGGGAAAGAGATCTCCAAGAGTCAGATGCTCAAGTGTCACAACTGCCAAAACCAAGCTAATTTAACCCTAAATTAAACATTCCCAGGGCGCCTGGGTGGCTCAGTCAGTTGAGCGTCCGACTTCAGCTCAGGTCATGGTCTTGCAGTTCGTGAGCTCTAGCCCCGCGTCGGGCTCTGTGCTAACAAACAGCTCAGAGCCTGGAGCCTGCTTCAGATTCTGTTATCGCTCTCTCTCTTCCCCTCCCCTGCTCATGCTCTGCCTATGTCTCTCAAAAATAAATAAATGTTAAAAAAAAAAAATTCCCTTGTTAGTGGGACCTCTTCGTAAGGAAGATGTAAATTGTCCTTTCTTTCTCATCTAGGAAAAATATGTCTTGTTTTGAAGTCCAGGACAATAATTGACATAAATAAGATTTGCTATATCTATACGTCTAAACAATTTTAATTATGAGCTACTTCTTTGTGATTCCTTCAATAAGAGAAAAATTTAGGTAAATAATAATACTAGAGTTATGACTGATAATTTATGAGTTTATGCCATTTATTTTACAAGATAACTTAAAGGAACCCTATTTGGGGAACTGGAGGACGCCTATCCCATTGTTAGTGTATACAGTTAGGCTAGAGGCCTAACAGTCTACTCTGATGTCTATTAAATTTCCTATAAATTCTATTACTAAACTGTTTTTGTTTTCCTCTCAAGAATAAGATGTAAATGCAGTACAGAATCTTAAAAGAACATGACTACAATCATGTACAAATGAGAACTCTATTCCATACTAACAGCACTATCACATCACTTGGCCACCTGCAAACTCCTCCCTGAAAAAAGACAGATGTGGAAAAACAAGGAAGATGTGAACTCTCTATATGCTAGAGCTGATTTGCCTCTATTTTTTAAACTGAGTTCCAATTTCAAAATTCTCATTTAAGAACTTCAGACAATTGGTTTGGGGTGGGAGAAGAAACCTAATGCGTCTGCTGGCACAGTTCCAGCCTCTATATCATCGGTCCACATTCCTGGGAGTATCTCCATTAGCTGGAGGTGAAAAAGCTAAAATGCAGTTTAAACCAAAAAATAAAAGAGACTGGAAAAGAAGGTAAAGGACCAACATGCAAAGTAGTAGAGGAACATTAATCAATATCTCCAGTCAGTCACTGGTTAAGACAACCAAGAAAAGCATCATAAGTTTCCATGTCCAGATCTAAAAGACATTTGGTGAGCAAAAGGAAATCAGGCAAGAACATTTTAAGAGCTGGGGCTTTGCTCAGATAATTTAATAGGGTCTATAGCTTATCTTGTGGATTTTGTGGTAGTACATACGTGGAATAGGAAAAACTCAGTTCTTGAAAACAAAAAGCCTATGGTCTTCCTTTCTTAGTATCAGAAGGAAAAATTGAAAGGGAAAATAAAAAGGATATGGGAGGGGCCAATAAACTTGATAGTGGGCAGAAAGATACATTTCTTAACTTTAAAAATTATTTCTAGGTGTATATACATATATTTAAATCATTCAAAGGGCAGATGATTGCTTTACTGCAGTCCTGAGTAGCTTTCCACCCTCTATCAGCCATTGTGAGCAACATAAAAGAAATTAGTCATAACATCACAATGAATTATTTGGGGCTCCTCCATATCAGAGCTAATACAATTGTGGCTTCGTGCCATTATTAAGTCAGCATCAGGCAGAGGCTCATTAAAGGCAGTAACATACATCTTTGTCACAAGAAGAGCTGCTTAAAAATAGTGTAGAGTACAGGACAATATTCACCACTATTGGCTTGAGAGGTAAAAATGCTCTGTACATAATATTTCTATGATTCTAAGCAAGTCAGATTGATCTAATACAAGAAGAAAGTTTTATACAAAGTTCTTTACTTATAAAAAAAAAACTTTAAAAAAAAGAACAACTCGTCCCCCAATTACACTAAAGGATATAGTTCTTAACTTTAAATTCTTTTTCTAGGTGTGTATACATATATTTAAACAATTCTAAGGGCAGATGGTTCCTTTCCTATACATCTCTATCTCCCAAATTATACTAATCTGCAGCACATAAAAATAAATAGCACTCTTGACAATTTATTGCTTAAGCCAGTCTCTCTCCACCCTGCTTCCTCATAGTCACCTAGCATGTATGGAGGCTTCCGTAGAAGACCCACACATGAATTCATTTGATCAATTTAATGCATCTATCAAATTGGTTACAGAGTCCAAAGCCTCCTAATATCATCAGACAATTGCAACGCAGTGATTTTACTAGATCTCAGTACCAAAAGTGCTAAATGAATATATGGTAATGAAACTCCATTCAGTGACAAATTTAGCCAGTATTCTCTGCTCTCTTACCTTGTAAGACTGGCATATTCCTCTGCCATGCTATAAAACTGCTATAGTGTGTATTCTTCTGTCAAATGTCATGGAAACTCATGAAATAGAGGAATTTAATTGTCAAGTACCTTCTGGGAAGATAGAAATTTGGAGGCACTATTTCCTGACTGCTCCTCATTGAATACATGCTTTTCAGACTTTACCAAGGCATCAGCAGAAAGAAAAGCATATATACCAGTCTAGAAATACTATTCATACTTGCAATAAAGGAACAACTAAAAATGAGTGATAAAATTAAGGGTATCCTGTATGGACCCATTCAACCAACATGATTATTTTCAGGAAATGTAATTGGTTTTTCCTGAAAAATGGCAGATGACTGCTCAGATAAGTGGTCTGTAATTTACTTGCACTTTACAAAAGCATGCTGATTAAACACTATATAAAGAATTTACCCAGAAGGTTAATAAATATGGAGTCAAGATCCTTTGGCACAATAGGAAACAGCTTGGCTAAGGTACAGAGGATAAGGAAGAAATTTAGCCTAGAGATGAGTGACCAGCCAAATGTCACAAGCTTCAATACTAAAATGAGTTTACTTATTTACTTGAAGGATTAAAGTCTTGAAGAAGAAAGGTGAGAGACTGATGACATTTCTGATATTCTTGGGGAATGAGATGAAGAAGGGTGAAAAGCATGTTTTATGGTACTTGCATCTCCCATAATGAAAACTGGAGCTGGGGCACAAAACAGGATCAGAACCACAGTCTAGTAGAATTGACTCACCCAGAGAAAGCAGTGGATAGAATACAAATTTAAAAACTGTCACATCACACTTCTTAACTGTCTTAGAGAGCCTTCAGTTTCCAATCCCTGTTGTTTAGTGAAAACAAAGTTGGTTGAAGTAGTTTCCTGCCTTAAACACCTGGATTTGGATCCAAGGTCACTAATAACAAGTCATTTATATATCATTAATGATCTCTTACTGAGAAAGTTCCAGCACTGTTCCAAGAGTTTAAGTTTTCTACTTAAACACCAAGAACTTGACAGTGGAATAAAATATATACAAGTCCATATTGGAATTGAAAGTTAATGAAGATAGTGCAAGTGTAATGCTGGTTTCTCTATATCCTGGTATAACCTCCACTGAGGAAGATACCCAAAATAACTAAAGGCAGGCATTTGTAATATTAAAAAAAAAAGAAAACTATACTATGTCAAAGACATAGAAAAGTAATAGAATTTCAAAGTTAGAAAAGAACTAACGTATCTCTTTGCTTGATCCCCTTATTTTAGAAGTCATAGAACTATAGCACTACATATCACTTACTCAGGATGAAACATGATTTTATTTATTTATTTACTTACTTATTTATTTATTATTTATTTATAATAATGTGATAGAGCTTATTATGATGTAATTGACAAGGAAATTTTAGTTATTTTTGTGGCATATAACATTTTGATAATTTAGAATATCAATATGAAGACATTTAAATTTTAGGAATTTTATATATATTTGAGCATTTATAGCATTGACCCAAGCAATATAACCTAAGGTTTATTATTATTTGTTTGTCAGAGCTTTTTAAGTAACATATTTTGTTAAATATAATTTATTGTCAAGTTAGCCAACATACAGTGTATACAGTGTGCTCTTGGCTTCAGGAATAGATTTCCATGATTCACTGCTTACATACAACACCCAGTGCTCATCCCAACAAGTGCCCTCCTCAATGCCCATCACCCGTTTTACCTCCCCCTCTCCATCAACCCTCAGTTTTGTTCTCTGTATTTAAGAGCATCTTATGGTTTGCCTCCCTCTCTATTTGAAACTATTTTTTCCCCTTCCCTTCTCCCAAGGTCCTCTGTTAAGTCTCTCAAATTCCACATATGAGTGAAAACATATGATATCTTTCTCTGACTGACTCATTTCACTTAGCATAATACCCTTCAGTTTCATCCATGTTGTGGCAAATGGCAAGATTTCGTTCTTTCTCATTGTCAAGTAATATTCCATTGTATAATAAACCACATCTTCTTTACCTATTCATAAGTTGATGGACCTTTGGTCTATTTCTATAATTTGGCTATTGTTGATAGTGCTTCTATAAGCATTGGGGTACATGTGCCCCTATGAATCAGCACTCCTGTATCCTTTGGATAAATTCCTAGTAGTGCTATTGCTGGGTCATAGGGTAATTCTATTTTTAATTTTTTGAGGAACCTCCACGCTGTTTGCCACACTGTTTTGAGGAACCTCCAAACTGTTAGTTACACAAGTTTGCATTCCCATCAACAGTGCAAGAGGGTTCCCATTCTACACATCCTTACCAACATCTGTTGTTGCCTGAGTTGCTGATTTTAGCCATTCTAACCAGTGTGAGGTGGTATTTCAATGTGGTTATGATTTGTATTTCCCTGATGATGAGTGATGTTGAGCATATTTTCATGTGTCTGTTGGCCATCTGGGTGTTTTCTTTGGAAAAGTGTCTATTCATGTATTCTTCTAATTTCTTCATTGGATTATTTTTTGTGGGGTGTTGAGTTTGGTAAATTCTTTATGGATTTTGGATACTAACCCTTTATCCAATATGTCATTTTGTTTTATTTTTTTTAATATGAAATTTATTGTCAAATTGGTTTCCATACAACACCCAGTGCTCATCCCAACAGGTGCCCTCCTTAATGCCCATCACCCACTTTCCTCTCCCTCCCACTCCCCATCAACCCTCAGTTTATTCTCAGTTTTTAAGAGTCTCTTATGGTTTGGCTTCCTCCCTCTCTAACTTTTTTTTCCTTTCCCCTCCCCCATGGTCTTCTGTTAAGTTTCTCAGAATCCACATAAGAGTGAATGGAAAGAGCCTAAATGTCCATCAACTGATGAATGGATAAAGAAATTGTGGTTTATATATACAATGGAATACTACTTGCCAATGAGAAAGAATGAAATATGGCCTTTTGTAGCAACGTGGATGGAACTGGTGGGTGTTATGCTAAGTGAAATAAGTCATACAGAGAAAGACAGATACCATATGTTTTCACTCTTATATGGATCCAATATGTCATTTTAAATATCTTCTCTCATTCCATTGGTTGCCTTTTAGTTTTGTTGATTGTTTCATTTGCTGTGCAGAAGGTTTTTATCTTGATGAGGCCCCAATAGTTCATTTTCGCTTTTATTTCCCTTGCCTTCAGAGATGTTTCAAGTAAGAAGTTGTTGTGGCTAAGGTCAAAGAGGTTGTTGCCTGTTTTCTCCTCTAGGGTTTTGATGGTTTTCTGTCTCACATTTAGGTCTTTCATCCATTTTGAGTTTGTTTTTCTGTGTGGTATAAGAGAGTAGTCCAGGTTCATTCTTCTGCACATTGCTGTCTAGTTCTTCCAGCACCATTTGCTAAAGAGACTGTCTTTTTCCATTGGATATTCTTTCCTCAGGCAGGATTTTGATAACCAGAACACAACATTCATGTTTTATGGAGGTTCCAGCTTTTTTTTTTCACTTCCATTTGCATGTAAACATTTTTCCATCCCTTCACTTTCAATTTATGTGCATCTTTACGTCTGAAGTCTCTCATAAGCAGCATATAGATGGGTCTTTTTTTTATCCATTCTGCCACTCTATGTCTTTTTATAGGAACATTTAGACCATTTCCATGTACAGTAAATAATAGGTATGTATTTATTGCCGATTTTAAAGTCTGTTTTCTGATTGTTTTGCAAAGGATATAGCCAATAATGGGCTAATATCTACAATATATAAGGAACTCTCACAACACCAAAATAAACCCAATCCAATTAAAAAGTGGGCAGAGGACCTGAATAGACATTTCTCTAAAGAAGATTTATAAGTAGTCAACAGACATATTAAAAGAATCTCAACATCACTAATCATCATGGAAATGCAAATCAAAACTACGATGAGACATCACCTCACACCTGCTAGAATGACTAAAACTAAGAAGACAAGAAACAAGAGTTGGCAAGGATGTGGAGAAAAAGGAATCCTTGTGTACTGTTGGTGGGAATGTAAACTGCTATAGTCACTGTGGAAAACAGTATGGAGTTTCCTCAAAATATTAAAAATAGCAATATGATATGATATAATAATTCTACTATTAGGTAATTAGCCAGGGAAAGTGGAAATGCTAACTTGAAAAGATATATACACCTCTATGTTTATTGGAGCATTATTTATAATATCCAAGACATGAAAGAAACCTAAGTGCCCATCAATAGACAAATGGATAAGGAAAATGTAGTATTTATATATATCGTACATGCACACATACATATATGTGTCATACATATACATACATATATATCATGCACATACACACACGTACATATACAATGGAATCTTACACAGCCATAAAAAAGGATAATATCGAGCCATTTGAGACATCATGGATGGATTTAAAGGGTATTATGCTAAGCAAAATAAGTCAGATTGAGAAAAAGAAATATATGATTCCACTCATACATGGAATATAAAAATGAATAAACCAAAAGCAGAATCAGAACTATAAATATAGAAAACAAACTAAGGTTGACAGAGGGAGGAAGGGTGAGTGGTTGGACAAAATGGGTGAGGGGGAGAGGGAGATACAGGCCTCCAGTTATGGAATGAGTAAGTCACAGGAATAAAAAGCAGAGCATAAAGAATACAATCAATGATAGTGTAACAGTAATGTAATGGGGCCGATGGTAGCTATACTTGTGAACATAACAGTGTATAAACTTGTCATATCACTAAGCTGTACACCTAAAACTAATGTAACACCATGTCAACTATACTCAAATAAAAAATGAAAAAAAATAGTATTTTATGACTCCAATCCTAGACATCCATCTACTACATACAGGCTTGTGTTTTCTTTTTGCCTTACAAACTTAAACAACTCTAGGTACTACATCTCAAAGCTCAGTATTCTATACTACACTGCTATTTGTGAGCATTCTTAAACATACCAGTCCACATCCAGGTCTAATTGAAAATTTTGTCAGTCCTAAAACTGGCCTTAAGTTATATGTAGAAATAATGAATCTTAAATTTCTCAGTTTGCAAATTTATTATACATGAGCCAATGGAATGTAGAAATTTATTCCAGGATTCACTAATAATTCAAGGCGTTATATGTAGGAAAAATGGATTATTCAGTTATTTTTCATTATCTTGTTTTAGTTGAAATGCCCACACAGTAGGGATTATCTTTCATCACAGGCTCTGAATCCTCCTGATTTCCTAGAAAAATTAGACGATGAGTACATCATCTAAAGATGTAGGCAAGCATATTTTAAAGTACCAGAGAAACTGAAAGCTTTGGGATACAGACTTAGTTACTGCATTTAAGTGGATTTCAAGAAAATTGAACAAATTTTAATGAAATAGATATGGAATGAAACCATGCCAACTCTCACCCACTTTAACATAATTCTTTGCCAATCCCTGGCATCATCCTAGGTGATTGCAAGAACCACGTGATCTATTCATCCAAGCCCTTATAGTTCCTATACCCCATCAGCTGAAGGTTAAGGTTAATCCTGCAATTCAACTGCTCTATACTCCTATTCATCTGCCTATGCAATCACTTGAATTGATGCCATGACAGACTTGAGAATTCTAATTTCAGTGGCCCTCAGAAATCTCTTTTGTCTCCTCTGGAAAATATCATCCTCATTCTCTTGGTGTCTTTTCCAAGACTTTCTCTCTTTATTCAAGCATCTCAGCCCAATATTTTCCTCATTCTTTCTCATCAAATGATATGACCTCCTACTTCACAAAGTAAGCACACATGAAACAGGATAATCAGGCTTGAATTGTCCAATGTCCCCACCCCTGAAAAAAATAAAAACAGATTTCTTTCTTTTTTAATATTGGGGTTTTACTGTTTGTTTATTTTGAGAGAGAGAGAGTATGCAGGGGAAGGGCAGAGGAAGGGGGAGAGAATCGCAAACAGGCTCCCACCAGCAAAGAGCCTGATGTGCAGCTCAATCTCACAAACTGTGATATCATGACCTAAGCAAAAACCAAGAGTTGGATGCTTAACCAACTGAGCCACCAAGGCACCCCCAAAACCCAGACTTCTATTTGTACTTTTTGCCCTCCAGTTTCAGAGGATGAGGTGGCCCTGCTCCTGCTCGAAACCAGCTCCTATTCCAATTCTTTACTGCTCCCTCTTCCTCTCTCTTCTCTGAGAGTTTCCTATATTAGTTATTCCTTCCCTTTCTGCATCTTCAGCCTTTTCCTGTTAACTGATCCTTTACTTCAATTTATACAACTACCCACATTCTCTTGTGCTTTTTTAAAAAATCAAAGCCATACTTTGACCCTGTGTGCCACCAAAGCTCCTCTTTTCTTCGATAATGAATAGACTTTTTAAATTAACTTCATTTACTATCTTCACTTCCTTAATAATGATTCCCTTTGCTACAGTCCAGTTCTGCTCCCTCCACACTTGCAGGATCTCTGGCAAAGGTCATAAACCACTTCCTATTACCCTCACCATTTCTCTGAAACTGCCCTGTTTGAAATAATAAAGATGTAATATCCAAATTCAGTTGGCGTTTTGCAATCCTAATATTAGCCTTCCTCCCTGAATTTTTAGAATTAACAACTACCTTATTCTCAAAATTCCCTATTCTCTTGAATTCCATAACCTCCTCCCACTCCTGCCTTTCCCTCAATCTCTCTGACCATTTACCCTCAGTCTTCATAGATCTTTAAAATCTGCCCCTTCCTTAAATGTTGCCCATCCCCAAGCACCTGTCTCACATTGTTTTTTACATTCTCACTGCACTGTCTCTCTTCAAAGGCATCTTTTCTATTCTCGTGATTTTACTATGCATACGTGCTTATGACTCCTACTGCTGACTTTGATTTGACATCTAACTGTGTCTTTCTCTATTTCCCTAAGGTGAAAGCTTAGGTTATTGATTTTATATCTCTCTCCTAACATTTCCACTTAATGCTATAAATCTCCCTCTGAGCCATGCTTAATGGTAATCCACAAATTTTGATAAGTTGTATATTCACTTACATTTAGTTGAAAATATTTTTGAATTTCTTTTGAGGCTTCTTCTTTGACCCATATGTTCTTAGAGTGTTTTGTTTAATTTCCAGAGATCTGGGGATTTTCCAGTTTGCTTTGTGTTATTGATTTCCAGTTTAATTCTATTATGATCTGAGAACGTGTTTTATATGATCCCTTTTTTTGTAAATTGTTATTATGTATATGGAGTATTTTATGGCTCAGAATTTGTTGTATCTTGGTGAGTGTTCCCTGTGAGCCTGAGGAGAATTTGGATTCTGTGATTGTTAGGTGGAATAGTCTCTAGTGTCAATTAGATCAAGGTGATTGATAGTGAAGTGTGGGTCCTCCATATCTTTACTTGTTATCTGCCTCCTTGATCTATCAATTACTGACAGGGAGGTATTAAAATCTTGAATATAACAGTAGATTTGTCGGTCTCTCCTTTCTATCAGTTTTTGTCTCCTATATTTTGATGCTCTTTTGTTAAAGGCATGCACATTTACAATTGTTTTGTCTTCTTGTGGGATTTACCCCTTTATCATTATGTCATGATCTATTTTATTGAAGTCTTTTCTGAAGACTGCTTTGTCCAAAATGAATATAGCCACTCCAATTTTCTTTTTATTAGTGTTGTCACAGTATTTTTATCTCTCCCTTCACTTTTAACCTATCTGCATCATTATATTTAAAGTGATTTTTTTTTTTAGACAACATAGAATTGAGTCTTATTTTTTTAACCATGCTGGCAATGTCTTTTTACTGGTTTATCTAGACCATTCACATTTAAAGGGTCTAGTGGTATAGTTGGATTAATATTTACCATGTTTATTACTGTTTTATATTTGTTTATTTTCCTTCTTTCTGCTTTTTGTTGTTGTTGTTGATATGATTCTAATTCGTCTCCTCTTTTAGGCTATCATGTATACTTCTTTTTTAAAATCACTTTAGTTATTACCCTAGAGTTTACAAACATGTATTTTAAACGGGCCTATGTCCACTTTCAAATAACTTTATACTGTTTCACATGTAAAACAGGTGCCTCATTAACAGAATATTCCCAGTTCCTCCCTTTGATCTTTTATGACCTTGCTGACATTGATTTCAATTATCCATATTCTATAATCACGAAAACATGATTGCTGTTGTTGCTTTAAAAACACAGGTATCTTGGGGCGCCTGGGTGGCGCAGTCGGTTAAGCGTCCGACTTCAGCCAGGTCACGATCTCGCGGTCCGTGAGTTCGAGCCCCGCGTCGGGCTCTGGGCTGATGGCTCAGAGCCTGGAGCCTGTTTCCGATTCTGTGTCTCCCTCTCTCTCTGCCCCTCCCCCGTTCATGCTCTGTCTCTCTCTGTCCCAAAAATAAATAAACGTTGAAAAAAAAAATTTTAAAAACACAGGTATCTTTTAGCTTAAAGATAAAAAATATGTATTTTTTCTTCACTCGTTATTTCTCCAATGCTACCTTTTCTTTATATAGATCCATGTTTTGACCTATATTATTTTCCTTATGCCTAAAGAATTTCTTTTAGCGTTTCTTGCAGAAAGGGTCTGTTCGAGATGACTTCCCTCAGTTTCTGTTTGTCTGAGAAAGTATCTACCCTTACTTCCTTTTTTTTTTTTAATTTTTTTTTTCAACGTTACCCTTACTTCTAAATAATAATATCACTAGATGTTGAATTCTAGGTTGGTGATTTTGTGGTTTTTAACACTTCAAATATTGCACTCCTCTCTTCCTACTTGCACGATTTCTGATTACAACAAGTCTGCTTTAATTCCTATCCTAGCTCCTCTATAGGTAATATACATTTTCCCCTCTGGCGTCTCTTAAGATTTTTCTTTTGTCTTTGATTTTCTGCAGTGTGAATACGATATACCTAGGTATGTTTGATTTGGTTTGGTTTAGAATTTATCCTGCTTAGTGTTCTTTGAGCTTCTTGGATCTATGATTTGCTATCTATCCTAAATGTTGCAAGCCTCTCAACTATTATTGCTTCAAATATTCTGCTTCCTTCTCTCTTTCATCTATTTCTGGTTTTCCAATTACATATGTGTTATACCTTTGATATTGTCCCAAAATTATTTTCATTCTACTTTCTCTTTGAATTTAAGTTTGGGACATTTCTATTGCCCTATCTTCAAGCTCAAGCTCACTGAGTTTTTTTCCTCAGCCGTGTCAAGTCTACTGATGTGTACCTAGAAGGCAGTCTTCATTTTTGTTATGCTGTTTTTAATTTATAGAATTCCTTTTCATTCTTCCTGCTTGCATAATCATCTGCTTTTGTATGGTGTCTACTGTTTTTTATTATAGCCCTTAGCACATGAATTACAGTTATTTTAAAAACCCTGTCTGATAATTTTAACATCTGAATCTGATTTTGATGATTGCTTTGCCTTTCAGACTGTTTTTTCTTGCCTTTGGCATGCCTTGTAATTTTCTGTGGAAAGCTACTGCGATTATATATATATATATATATATATATACTGAGATATAGGAACTGAAATAAATATGCCTTTATTGTGAGGATTTAAATGAATCTGGCTAGAAGTTATATTGTATTTAATGTTTGCCAGAGGCTTTGAATTCCTCTCACATCCTTTTTTTGTTTTGGTCTTCTCTTGACTTTGCGCTTCCCTAAATACTCCCGCCTCAGAGAAAGTCTGCATCTTGCAGCTCTTTCAGCTGCAATCCACTGCTTTTATACTAGAGCCCTGTTGGTATGATGGTAAGATGTGGGGAAGGTGAGCATTCTCTAATCTGTTCAAATCCCAGTCGTTTAGTGGCCCTGTAACTCTGGGCTGCATATGACTTTCAAGTGTTTCTCTTGTGCCAGTCCCATAACTCCCTTCCTTGGCGGCAGTATTCACAATCCATTTACCTAAAGCCTCAACATGTGTTGACTATGTTCCTGCCTTAGATGAGAGAAGAAAACTGCAAGGGTCTTGGACTGAAGGAACTCCCTTTCCCCTGCTCCCTTTTGCCTAGAGATCACATCTTTGCTATGTATGGAGGATGCTCTGGATGTGTCTCTCAATTGCTCATTTGTTCTCTTTGCCTGTGCCCGGAGAGGCTATTTCTCATATTTTCACCAGGAATTCCTAGAGCTAGAGATCATAAAAGTGTGGGGAACACCCTAAAACTTTGTGTCCTAGGAGTTTGAACTATCACCCAAAGTAACTGAAAGCATTATATATGATAATGTACCTAAATCATTGAGCTTATTGCTGACACATAATACTCAATGGCCAATTTTACTGTTATAGTAACAACAGCTCTAGGTCCCACATTTTATTTGAGAAATACAGAAATAATTAAAACTGCTCTCAAGGAGTCATTTGTCAATAAGAAAGATAGAAACTATATATATATGTATGTATATGTATACATATCATATATATGATATACTATTATAATTTCTATAATACGTACTAGCTGCATCTCACTGCCTGGTGAGAATAAGGTATATTGGGGATGTATGATGTATTATTTCCTAATAAAGGTATTAAAAATCAGTCAACCAATATTGATTTAGGAACTATTACTTGGCTAGCACTGGGGTAAGGCATTGTTCATACTTAACCACGGCTTTAACTTGATATTTTGATCTTCAAAAGCAGAAAGAGCAAGTCATATTATTTTCATTTTAAGAAAAATGATGATCAAAGAGGATAAGTGACTTTCCCAAGTTCTTATAACAAGCTGTTAGAAAAGACCAGGTTTCAGGGGTGCCTGGGTGACTTAGTTGAGCATCTGACTCTCCATTTCGACTCAGGTCATGATCTCCGGTTTGTGAGGTCCACAGCACAGAGCCTGCTTGCAATTCTCTCACTGCCTCTCTCTGCCTCTCTCTGCCCCTCCCCTATTTGGGCTTGCTCATTCTCTCTCTCTCTCAAAATAAAATAAATAAACTTTAAAAAAAAAAAAAGACCAGGTTTTTAGGACACATACACTTTACAGCAGCTCCTTTTGGTTATACCAAACTAAATATTCTTATTCTTATACAAAGGAATATTTTTTTCCCTCTCAGATTCAGCAATCACTCATCCAGAGCAGTTTCAAGGAGAAAAGGATAAAAATTCCCCATATCAATATATTTTGAAACAGATTTGTCATCTAGAGCTTTCTATATCATCTAAAAAATTTTCAGTTGAAAATGAGAATGTTGCAATAATTAGCTGTCTAGCATATTTTCCCCAATTCTAAACTGAATCATATCTAAAGTAGAGATTAGATTGTACATTGTAAAATGAATGGGTAACTTGATCTTACAGGAGTCAAAATATCAACATAGGCTAGAGTGGGTATAAAATTGGAAAACTGGGACTCACTTAGCTCGGCACTTAAATCACCTGCAGTGTAGAAAAGGCAATTCTAAAATTTCTGAGACAGCTACTCTGCTGGGAAATAATGGATTAAATTATCAGTTAGTTTTTCTTTATTGAGGATTGTAACACCCTATATACAATGAAGAAATGGCTTACACATCTGCCATGAAGTGAGTGAGAAGAACGATCTAGACCTCAAATGGAAGTTTCCCATTTTCTGCCAATGTAGCAGAGCACACTCAACTCACAGGGAGATTACAGTGTCTTACCAAAAACATCTTCAAAACTAAATTTTATAAGTTTCCATTTGTGCTTAGTAATACAATGCTACCATGTCAGGGTGCCTGGCTTCCTGTTAGTTTCCCAAAGAAAATTCAGAATAATAACTTCATGGGTAAAGGATAAATTCTTTATTGGACTAGATGCTTTAGGACACATAGTCTATTAATTATCCTATTAGGTGGTCATCTCAGAGAGGGACCCTGAAATTAACAACTATTTTGTACAACTATTTTGTTGTATGTACACATAAACTGAAATTAAGACACACTTCCAGTTTCCACTTGAATTTGGAGAGCTATAAATGGTGTCACTCCCTTCTTAAAATAACAGCAGTAAAAAGAAAAGCCAAAGAAATCACAAGTTTTGGGGGTTTTGTTATGTTTTGTTTTTTTATTTTTTTGAACCCATCAAAAAGTTGAGATCACAGGGCAACCAACTAGCCCAAAATCTGACGAGATAAAGTACACAGAAGGAGCACTTTCTTACCAGGGGGAAATATTGCTAGAAAACAGAAGAATTCAGTCGGAATTGTTAACAAATTCACAGGGGTCCTGCGTGGGCTAGAGAAAGTGTGGGCCCCTGGGGGCGAGAGATACAGAATGAGCTCACAAATACTTATAATCTCTTTTTCATGGATCTTCAGCAAATGGTCACAAAAAAAATTAAAAAACTAAGGAAGGAAGGAAGGAAGGAAGGAAGGAAGGAAGGAAGGAAGGAAG
>NW_024412395.1:35891908-35919135 GCF_014898765.1 Herpailurus yagouaroundi | reverse complement strand
AAGGAAGGAAGGAAGGAAGGAAGGAAGGAAGGAAGGAAGGAAGGAAGGAAGGAAAGAAAAAAGGAAAGAAGGAAGAGAGAGAGGGAGGGAGGGAGGGAGAGGGGGAGGGAGGGAGGGTCAGAGGGAAGGAAGGGAAAAAGAAAAGAACAGAACTGGGCAATTCTCTAAAGGTGTAGGCTTAGAAAAGGAGAACATCAGCCACTGTAGGAAAAGCATGAAATCCTACTCAGATTCTCCTTCCCTATCATCACTTCAAAGTTTTGGACTGGGGATAGAGAATGAATAGTGTTGCTCTTAGGGCACGGGTGAAACCCATTCTATCTGGGGTAGAAAATAGGAGAAAAACATTCTGTCCTTGGGAAGGAGGTAGAAATGTGTGCTAGGCTCAGAAAAATAGCTGGAAGAGGATCAGAAGCACCAAAAATGCCACATTTCAGAAACTCAAGGGCACAGCACATACTCAAAGCTAAGCTTTCTTTAGAACAGGAGAATATTTCTCCCCTATCCACCACTTTGAGAAAAACAAATATTTCAAATAACACTGAAGTATTGCTGGAAGGACAGGAGAGAGACAAGAGGGTGAAGAGAGAAGCTATCTGAAGCAAAACTCATAGAGACCCAGAGCTCAGAGTTGAGTATATAAAGAGAAAATCCCTCTGGTAAATGATCCCCAGCCCTAAATACAAAATATCCCAAGAAAAATTTGAAACCTGTGGTTCTCTTAAGGTATCTACAGCTACAAAAAAATCCTAACACAGTTCAATTCCAAACTAGATTGACTCATACCACCACACTACAGGGTTAATAGAAGGAAAAGCATGACCATTTTCTATAATAAAAGCTATTTAACTCAAGGACACCTGGATGGCTTAGATGGCTAAGTGCACAACTTTTGGTTTCAACTCAGGTCATGATCTTGTGGTTTGCAAGTTCAAGCCCCACCTCAGGCTCTGCAGTGATGGTGCAGAGACTGCTTGGTATTCTCTCTCTCTCGCTCTCTCTCTGACCCTCTTGCTGATCGTGCTTGTTCTCTCTCTCTCTCTCTCTCTCTCTCAAAATAAATAAATAATAAAATAAAATAAAAATAGTATGTCAAATAATAAAAAATGGCTCAATTAGACCAAGCAAAGGCAGAAATGTTGAAGAAATGGTATAAATAGAAAAATGACAGCAAGATTGTAGATTTTAATCCAAGTTTATCAGTAATCACACAAAATGCAAATAATATAAAAATAACTTTTAGGAGGCAGACTTTCGGGTTGAATAAAAAAGCAAGACCCAACTACATGCTGGTGAAAAGAATTTCACTTTAAATATAAAATATAGTTAACAGTGAGAAGTCAGATAACCCATGGATCCATGGATTAAATAAGATATCAAAAGAGGACTTAAAAAAAAAGACGACTTAAAATATTTTTAACTGAATTAAAATGAAAACACAACATATCAAAATTTATAAGATTCTACTAAATAGTACTTCAAAAAAATAAATAGTACTTCAAGGAAAATTTATGGCAATAAATATCTATGTTAGAAAAAAATAAAAGTTCTCAAATTAATAACTTTATAATCCATCTTAAGAAATTAAAAATGATGAGCATATTAAATTCCTTCTCACCCTGGCATCTGTGGCCACAGGCAGTTCCTGTGGCACCAGGCTTCCATGAACCCAGTCTTCTAACTCATCCCAACTCTGGCTGGTTCCCATGGCCCTGAGCAGCTCCTGTGGCACCAGGCTCCCAGTGGGCTCAAGCAAACTCAGTTCCCAACATCCCAACACTGGCTAGCTGTCCATAGCCCTGAGTGGTTCCTGTGGCATTAGGCTTCCGATCAACATTTGCAAACCCAGGCTACAGTAGCTGCCTATGAATCCTGGGTCTCAGGGGCCCTGTGCCAAACCAACTACCACCTTTCCAGGGTTTTGATATGCATCAGCACCAGGCCACCCTAAGACTGAAGCAGCAAGCCCACCCATGGACATCACCAGACCACCCACCCAGAATCTCTAGATTGGCTGACTGATGAAGGGCATTGCTTCCTGAAGCCAATATATAAAGACTAGAGGAGGTGTCTACATCTTCAAATATGTAGACACCAATACAAGGCCATCATATTCACAAATAATCAAGGAAATATGACACCACCAAAGAAAACTAATAAAATTCCAATGACAGACCTAAAGAGAGATCTATGAATTATCTGACAAATGATTCAGATTAATCCTCTTAAAGTAATTCAGTGAACTGCAGGAATACACAAATAGACAACTAGATGAAATTTGGAAAACAATGAATGTACAAAATGAGAAGTTCAACAAGCAGAAACTATTTTTTAAAAAGAATCGTCGAGTTGAAGACTACAATGACTGAACTGAAGAATTCAATAAAGAGCATCAACAATAAACTCAACCAAGCAGAAGAAAGGATTAATGAACTAGAAGATAGGTTATTTGACGAAATAGAGGAAAAAAAGAAGAATGAGGGGCACGTGGGTGACTCAGTCAGTTAAATGTCAGACTGTTGCTTTCAGTTCAGGTCATAATCTCATGGTTTACAGGATGAAGCCCCACGTTGGGCTCTACACTGACAGCACAGAGCCTATTTGGGATTCACTCTCTCCCTTTCTCTCTACCCTTCCCCCTGCTTGCTTGCTCTCTCTCTCTCAAAATAAATAAATAAATGAATAAATAAATAAATAAACAAACATTTAAAAGAAGAAGAAGAAGGAGGAGGAGGAGGAGGAGGAATGAAAGAGAGTGAAAACAGCCTACATAAATAATAGGATACCACAAAATAAATAACCTACATATTGAAGATCCAGGAGAAGTGAGAAACAAAGGAGCAGAAAGCTTATCTAAAGAAATAATGGCTGATTTTCCAAATCTGGGGAGATATTTAGATATCCAATTTCATGAAGCTAATAGGTCACCATGAAATTTCACCCAAATAATCTTCTCTGAGACACATTTTAAAAAACTGTCGAAAATCAAAGACAAAGATAGATCCCCAAAATAAACCCATTCGTGTACAATCAAGTAACATTTGAGAGAGAGCCAAGAAGATACAGTGGGGAAAGTATAATGTCTTCAATAAATGATGTGAGTAAAACTGGATAACCACATGCAAAACCATGAAATTGGACCCCTATCTTATGTCACTCACAAAAATTAACTCAAAATGGATTGAAGACTTAAATTTAAGACCCGAATGTATAAAACTATTATAAGAAAACAGGGAAAACTCTCTCTGAAATTGGTCTTGGCAAAATTTTTTTGGATATGACAAATAAAACACAAGCAGCAAAAGCAAAAATAAACAAGTGGGGATTATATTAAATTTAAAATCTTTACAGCAAAAGAAATACTCAACAAAATGAAAAGGCAACTTATGAAATGGGAGAAAATATTTGCAAATCATCTATCTGATAAAGGGTTAATATAAAAAATATATAAGGAAGTCACACAACACAGTAGCAAAAAACCCAAACAAAATGATTTAAACATGACCAAAGATATACAAATGGCCAAATACATGAAACAGTGCCAATATCACTAATCATCAGGGAAATGCAAATTAAAACCACAATGAAGTATTTCCTCACACATGTTAGAATGGCTAACATCACAAAGAAAACAGGTAACAAATGCTGTTGATGTGGAAAAAAGAAAACACTTATGCACTCTTAGTGGGAATGTAAATTGGTGTAGACACTATGGAAACAGTATGGAGCTTCTCCAAAAAATTAAAAATAGAATTTCTATTTGATCCAGCAATCTCACTTCTGGGATATATCCAAAGAAAATAAAATCACTATCTCAAAGAGATTATCTGTACCTCCATGTTCACTGCAGCATTATTCATAGTACCTAAGACTTGAAAACAACCCAGGTGTCCAATGACAGATGAATGGATAAAGAAGACGTATGATATATAAAAAATGGAACACTATTTAGCTACAAAAAAGAATGAAATCTTGCCATTTGTGATAACATGGATGGACCTTGAGAATATTATGCTAAGAGAACACAAACAGAGAAAGAAAAGCACTATATGTTCTCACTTAGGTGTATAATCTAAAAAAGGCTGAACTCATAAAGTGTAGAATGGTGGTTTCCAGAGGCTGGGGGTGGTAAAAATGGGGAGGCATTGGCCAAATTAAACTCTCAGCAATAAGATAAATAAGATCTGGGGTCTAATGCACAATAGAGTGACTATAATCAGCAATACTATATACATTATTACAACACACACACACATACACACACACACACACATACACACACACACACATACACACACACGATGATTATATGAGGAAATGGAGCTGTTAACTAACCTTATTGTGGTAATCATTTTATTATATATATATATATATATATATATATATATATATATATATGAATCTAACTATCATATTGCACCTCTAAAACTAACACATGTTGGGGTATCTGGTGGTACCAGATATCATTTGGTAGAGCATGTGGCTCTTGATCTTGGGATTGTGAGTTTAAGCCCCACGTTGGGTGTAGAGATTGTTTAAATAAATTATCTTAAAAAATAAATAAAACTTACACATATTTTACGTCAATAATAGCTCAATAAAGCTTGGGGGAAATAAAATAAATCTATGGAATCAGAATCTGAAGAAAAAGATAAACAGATCAATAAAACAGAGTCCAGAATATATCCACACATACATGGACAATGGACTTTGGGCAAAGGTATGCAGGCAATTGAGTGAATAAAGACAGTCTTTTCAACAAATGTGTTGGAACAATTGCATATTCATGTGAGTAAAAAAAATAAATAAATAAAGGAAAGAAAATTGGATCATTACCTCACTCCATATATGAAAATTAACTCAAACTGTATACTTACCTCTAAAACCTAAGACTCCAAAAGACTTTATAGGAGAAAACAAGACAAAAAATTATTGTGACAGATTAGGCAAAATTTTCATAGATATTTCACCAAGTTATGACCCATAGAAGAAAAATATTGAACTTTACTAAAATAATAGTAGGGGCGCCTGGGTGGCTCGGTTAGTTAAGTGTCAGACTTCGGCTCATCATGATCTCACGGTCCGCGAGTTCGAGCCCCGCATCGGGCTCTGTGCTGACAGCTCAGAGCCTGTGTTTCAGCTTGTTTCCCTCTCTCTCTGCCCCTCCCCGTTCATGCTCTGTCTCTCTCTGTCTCAAAAATAAATAAAACGTTAAAAAAATTTTAAAAAAATAAAATAAAATAAAAGTAAAGACATTCTCTGTGAAATGAGACATGCTCTGTGAAAGACATTATTAAAAGGATGGAGAAGAGAGACATAGACTAGGAGAAAATATTTACCAATCACAAAACTGACAAGAGACTTGAATCCAGAATACATAAAGAACTCTCAAATGCAACAATAAGAAAAAAAAAACCCTATATAAAAATGGTCAAATGATTTGGATATTTCACTGAAGTGGTTATGCAGATGGTGAATAAGCACAAGAAAAATGTTCAATTTTATCAATAGTTTGGGAAACGTAAATTACAAACACAATGAGATCCTGTCATATACCTATTAAAATGGCTTAAATTAAAAAAGAAAAAAAAAACAGACTTAACAATATCCCATGCTGGTGAGGATACAAAGCAACTGGAAATCCCACATACTGCTAATGGGAAGATAAAATGGTACAGCCATTTTGGAAAACAGTTTGGAAGTTTCTTATCGAGGTAGACATACATGTACTCTACGATCCAGCAGTTTCCCTCCTTGGTATTTACCCATGAGAAATAAAAACGTGCTCTCACAAAAACTTGTATACCAGTGTTTATAGCAGCTTTATCCATAATTACGGAAAACTGGTGCAACTAGAGAATAGATCTAACAACTGGGGAATACTGACACAACGGAATACTGCTCATAAATTAAAAAGGAGTGAAATACTGATTTATGAAACAATATGGGTCAATGTCACTGCAACTTACTAATTGAAAAAAGCCCAACCAAAACACATAGTGAGCAATTCCATTTCTATGACACTCTGGAAAAGACAGAATAATATGGATAGAAAACATCAGTGGTTGTCAGGGATTGGGGTGAAGAAAGTGCTGACTTCACGGGGGTATCCGGAAGAAGTTTTAGTGGTTGATGAAACTCTTCTGTATAATGATTATGGTATAAACATAGTACTCTGAGTATTTTTCAAAATCTACAGAGATGTACACCGCAAAGTATGAATTTTACTATCACTAACGTTTAATTTTTTTTAATAAACTGAAATCAAATCAGATGAAAAACTTTTTAAAGGCTCACAGGATTAAAAAAGTGGTCAAAAAATTTTGAATGTTCAATCTAATGGAAAGGCAGTATATATAGAAATTCATACATACCAACAGAAAATTAAATATCTAAAAAGACTGCATGATGTAATTGATCATTACAGAAAGTATCACTCTGCTTTTTCCTCGAGAGAGAGAGAGAGAGAGAGAGACAGAAGGAGAGATAGAGTATGACAAGTGGGGTAGAGGGAGAGAGAGAGAATCCTAAGCAGGCTCCACGCTGACTACAGGGTCAATGCAGGACTTGATCCCACATCCCTGGGATCATGACCTGAGCCAAAACCAAGAGTCGGACACTCAACCAACTAAGTCACCCAGTCACCCCAGAAGATTCAGTCTTAATCTCGAGCTTGCACCACCTTCCTGTGTATGCTTGGACAAGTCATTTGACCTTCTCAATTTCACCCATGGAAAATCAGTTGTTATTTTTGTAGGGGAATGACATGGATTTTTCAGCTGGATAAGTAGGCCTCATTTCAAATGCTCTCACCTTCAATTTTTTGTTACATGATGTTGAGCAAGTTATGAAACTTTATGGCGTGCCAGGTTTCACCTATAAAATGGCAATAAAATATTAATGTGCCAATTAAGTTTACTAATGCCCTGTATTTAGTGAGGCCATTTGTAGAAATAGACATCTTCTATATTTGATTACATACAAAAAAAAAGCTCTCATGGATAATAAACTAATTACGGTGACTACTTCTGTGGGAGTGTAAACAATGGGAATTTGCTGGAAAGGAGAAAAGAACAGGAGGGAGACTTGTAAAAAAAATGTTTGCTAATAAATAACGTGAATGATTTAACTATCCAAAACACAAATAAAAATGTAAATAGATAAGATATAAAGAAACCATTCCAGGACCTGGCATTCAGACGGCATTTATAAGATATTCCAGGTGGTGATGGGGGTGGGCACTGCCATAATTGAGCTGGCCTACAAAGGATTCAAGAGGGTGGAGTTCATTCTAACACGCAAATACTGCTACAAAAAATAAGCTGAGTATAGTCTCATTGGTGGATGCTATTTGGGTACTTAATAGCCTTTAGGTAATTTTCAATATTTACAAATCAAGACTTCCCCGATAGAACACCCCTTTAGCCAGACATTTTACTCTCATTTTGCTATTATCTCATTTTTTGAAACTAGCAGGAGATTATCTATTTTTTTAATTAATTTTTTTTTCACAAATCAACTTCTAAGTCTTATTCTTAAATAATCATACTGTGTTATTCTAAGTATTAAGGTAGTGGTCTTGCTATGTAGTTTTGAGCAAATGTTTAAAGTCCCATTCACTTAAAAAGAAAAACCTTACTTCATTTTAGCAGCATTAAAAGAGAGCATTTCAGCACGGTCACCTGTCACATAATACAGTACACGGCAGTTTAATGTAGCATGCTGTAATTCCTCATGACAACATGCTTCCGTGGGTCAAAACCATGCAGTCTGGTTTCATAACAATTGATTTTACAAAAAGTGGGTAAATTTATGCAATAGGAATTATGATGATAGGTTATACAGCTTCTTATTACCCACTGGCAACCCCTCCCTTTTTCATTTCTTGCTGTCATGTCACTGAGTCATCAAAGAAGTGCCCCCATTCAGAAGGATGCTGCCCTTCATCAGCTGTTGTCAGCTGTCCTAACAAGGCAAATGTTTTCCTGGTTTAGCTCTGCCAATATAGATTTTGTCACTGAAGTCCGCTGTTGCCTAGGAAATTCATGGGTATGACATGCTGTGTGGCATTCCATTATCTAGGGCCCTGTCTGACATTTTACATGATTGCAGACAAACCACTATTTTAAAACACTTCATCCATTCAACATTTGGTGAACAAAAGAGAAAATTAAATTAATAGTAAATATTTCTTACTGTGCATAATCATGTATAGCGACCTGCTGTTACTAGAAAAGAACATACACATTCATTCTTTTTTTACATCTGTGTTGTATTATAATGACTGCGTTTTCCCTCCTTCAAAGATACACTGAATTATGTTCAGCACAGGGTTGTCTTCTCTAATTTTATTTACTTGAAAGCTCTACCACTCTTAACGAATATTAATTCTCATTAGCATCTCAATACTTCCATTTTATCAGCCAACATACGTTCCACAGTATGCTGTATTTTTATTTCAGTTCATCCTCAAAGAAATTCTGGAAGATAGATATCATATCCATTTTACAGATGAGGAAACTGAGGCTCAGAGAACTAAAGAAAATGGACAAAGTCACACAGATATAAACAGGAGAAAAAGGACTGGAACTTTATCTGAGTGATTCTCCAAATAAGCTCTTTCTAATATATCATGTTTGCTCCCCTCAAGACCAAGGAACATCATTTGTATTTTCCCCCTTCTCTTATCCTTTACAGCACCTGACAGAATAAGTACATAATGTTGAGAGACAATTCTTCATGGCATTTCTGTACATCCTCGGACTATTGTTCTAATGATGCTTGTATAGCTAACAGCTTGTATAGCAAACAGGAGACAGATAGCATCTCCTTTTGGGGCAGAAGATTTGTGTTCTGTCCAGGATAATAAAGATCATATCTTCCTATGGAGCAGAGGTTAGGAAGGTTTTGCTAGCAGTCTCTTTAAGAGATTGGAGGCATGGGAGGGGGATGGCATCCTAAGCTCACTGTCCTCAACTGTGACACAAACCCATTGTTTCTGCTTCATCCATTTGGGCCGCTTTGCACACCTCCCATGGGAGCTGGGGGTGAAAGAGAACTGAACCAATAGAAACAAAACCAATGATAGAAGCTCATATTTCCTGCTGTGCTGAGTAATATAGTCCCAGTAGTCTTACATGGCTAGCTAACTTGTTAGCTTTTATGCAGAACAGAATTGCAGACCCCTCTTAGTTCTTGACAATAACAGGTACACTATACCTATTGACTTTTTTTTTAAGTTTATTTATTTATTTTGAGAGAGAGAGAGCCCATGAGCAGGTGGGAGAGGGGCAGAGAGAGAGAGGGAAATAGAGAATCCCAAGCAGACTCCACATTCCACGCAGAGCCCAATGCAGGGCTTGATCTCATGAACTGTGAGATCATGATCTGAGCCAAAATCAAGAGCCAGAAACTTGACCAACTGAGCCACTCAGTCATTCCTATACCTGTTGACTTTTTAAGTATATCAGGCAGTATTCAGTATTTTTTTATTTAGTTGCTTGTTTATTTTTAATGTTTATTTATTTTTGAGAGAGAGATCATGAGCAGGGGAGGGGGAGAGAGAGAGGGAGACAGAAGCCAAAGCAGGCTCCAGGCTCCTAGCTGTCAGCACAGAGCCCAACACAGGGCTCAAACTGTGAAACATGAGATCATGACCTGAGTCAAAGTCAGACACTTAACCGACTGAGCCACCAAGACACCCCCCAGTATTTTGAAATTTAGTGAACCATGAGTGCATAAAAACTCTGCTATGAATGATGTTTTACTAAAGAGTATTTTGCTTAGACAGAGAATCTATTTTCTGATACACAGTAACAGAACTTGATATAACTGACTAAGCAGACACACAAATGCCTTATCTCTTTTATAAAACGGAATAGTAATTTCTATCAAAATAAATAAATAGATAAATAAATCCATTTTCTATTCTGATCAACCAGACCATATTGTAATCTAATTAGGGTTATCAGATCAATAATTGTAATAGTAAGTAAAGAGAATCCTTGACTCCCGTTGCCCAAAGCAAATGAGATTGGATTTCAGGTTCTATTGTGTATCATTATAAAAAGACATTATACAGTATTTTTCTCTACCAAAAAAAAAAAAAATAGCTTAACATCATTTCAAATATGTTATTTGCCTAGTATAGATCCTCGCATCAGCTGACTCACATGTAACTTGCCATTGCTTTTAGCCATTTAAACTGCAAATACAAGCAAGAATTAATCATTCTCTATTGCTTTTGCTCTCATATATCTTCCTAAATTAAAGGATTCTGATCTTTAAACTCCCTTGACTAATTTATGAGCAGAGTTATGCAATGTGAACCATGGGAAGATCACACTGCTTTAGAAGACGGTACAGAGGAATAAAAAATTGGACAAGGTTAAGGTAAATTAAGACAGGCTTTGAGGGGGGGTTGGGATAAAATCAAGAAGCTGACATTCGAGGATTTTAGTATGATTCATCTTTTCCTTTCTAGGTTAGGTATTGAATTTTTTAACTCAAAAATTCTACGACACTAGTAATCTGAAGAGGAGTAGAGAAGGATGTGAACCTAAAAGAAAAAACATAGGCTGATTAAATAATGGCAAGTTTTTAAATATTCAGTGAGTATTTGACACTTCAATGTGTTATTTGGAAAAATTCAGGATAGACACAGAACCCAGATTCCTGCATTTCTGGTTTTGAAATAAATTTCTCTATTCTGTCCGTAGAATCTTTTTTTTTTTTCCCCCATGGTCACTTTAGACAGATGACCTAAGTGGGTAAAAAAGAAGGAAGATGCCCAAGAGCATGGCAGCTGCTACAAGTGTCCTGTGGCTTTTCCTATGGCTCAGAGTGCAGCTGACAACACAATGTATTTTACATCACTAGAGGGGAACAGCCCTCTTCTTAACGTGCTGCATTTAACTCTTACTGTTCCTAACTACATCATCCTCTGTCAACTGTCTGCTCAGCCAGTGCTCCCCAAGCTTTAGTGAACATCAAAGTCACCTGTAGAGCTTGTCAAAACACACTCATCCTCCTGCTCCTGCTCCTGCTCCTTGATTTAGTGTGCAGGGTGTGGACGAGGATTTGCAACACTAAGTGCTCCTGGGCAATGTGGATACCACTGATCCTTTAAGTATCACTGTGGCGTATCACATTATCATGAGTGCAGAGTAGGAAATGTACCAGACTCTGAGGTTTCAGCTTCTACTCTTTTTTCCTCATGAAGATTACTAATAGTTGGGGAGAGGGGAGAGGGAAACTGTGGCTTTTATGCTATCTTATCACCATGATAGCCATAGAGAAAAAATGTTGTATTTTGGAAAAAGTTTTATGAAGAACTGTCAAGGCTAGAATTCCAACGGCTATGCTCAAGTTATTTTTACCTTTAAAACTCCATTAAAGCCAAAATTATTATGTAGTAAAATTGCCATCTAATTAGTATAAATGGATTGTGTCTGGTCTTCTCTGAGATGTTCTATATAAAACCATTTTCTGCATAGCACAAGGTTTAAGATATGGTAATTAGGTCAGTCTATTATTATTATTATTATTATTACCAGTAGCTATTATTTATCAGGCACCTACTAAGGATGAAGGGCCAGGAGGAGGGCTTTCTCAAACATTACATAATATAATGTCAGTAAATACCATGGAAACTTCTAATAAAAGAAGCCCCAATATTGATTTTGTAAAAATTTTGACATTATATGGCCTGGTTCTCTACCCATATGTAATTGCCCATTAAACTTAAAGAACTCAGTTTAGCTGTGTGTAGACACAGCTTTGGAAAAATTATCACATTCCTAACTCATTTTTTAAGCCAGCATTTGTATCATACCAAAACCAAAGACTTAACTACAAAAAAAAAAAACAAAAAAACAAAAAAACCATGTTCCTGTTGAGCACAGACACAAAATCCTTAACATAAAACTTCTAGAATTTATCATAGAAAAAAAAATCTCTGGTAACTCACAACAAGAAGATACCACCACAAGCCTAATAAAATCACTAAAATTGATAATACCAAGTGTTGGCAATGAAGCAAAGCAATAGAACTCTCACATATTGCTAAGGGAAATGGAAAATAGTAAACCACTTTGGAAAATAGCTTGATGGTTACCTATAAAGTTAAATATACACTTATATAACCCACTAATTTCACTCCTAGATATGTACCTAAGAGAAATGATAATGAATGCTCAAAGACTCACATTCAAATGTTTATGGTAGCTTTATTCATAAATGCCAAAATATGAAATATTACTCAAGAGTTAAAAAAGAAAGAACAATCTACTAATTCATGCATCATCATGCAAGAATCTTAAAAGTATCATGCTAGCTAAGAGAATCCAGGTGCAAAAGGCAACAAAAAAAACTCTAAATTTCCACTTAGATATTCTATATGTATAACCTTTTGCAAAAAGCAAAACTATAGGCGCAAAACTCAGATCAATAGTTGCCAGAGACTGGGGATGTGGACAAGTGACTGATGGATTATAAAGGAGTATGGGAAAACATTAGAGCAAAAAACCCTTTTTGTTATATTTCATCTTTGGCATGGATATTACACAATTCTGTACAACTGTTAAATTACAAACGGTAAATTGTTAAAACTCATTGATATTTACATTAAAATGTGTACTAAATGAATCTATTTTTTTTTTTCTTTTTTGGAGAGGAAGAGTTTTGGAGTGGCCCAGATGTTAGATAGGGTTTCTCCATCTTTTTAGTTCTCCCAGCAATCCAAATTCAACTGTCAAGAGCCTAGTCATGGCCTATCAGTGCATTGACTTTAAATACAAAGATCTGGCATGGCAAAGAAACTGGAATGATCTAAATAAAATCTGACAAGGGGTGGGGGATGGCGCCTGGGTGGCTCAGTGGGTTAAGTGTCTGCCTTCGGCTCAGTTCATGAGTTCAAGCCCCACATCGGGCTCTCTGCCGTCAGCGCACAGCCTACTTCAGATCCTGTGTCTCCCTCTCTCTGCCCCTGCCCCACTCACACTCTCTCACTCTCTTAAAAATAAATAAATACACTTAAAATCTGACAAGGAAAGGATGAATTTTCCTTGAGCTAGCCTTAGGTAGTTTCAAACTACAAGAACAAAGAGTTTTCTCTAATACAATTAAATAACTGCACTCTTGTTTCGTTTTGTTTTCTTTTCTCCTATGCTTTTTCATCAGAGAAACCTGGAACAAAGTGTTGATTTCTTTTGTAAGTGTGCTTTTCGTAAGGCTTTGAAGAATAACTGATATACTGACCTATCCTCTCATTTTGCTAACAGGGCTTTACCCTCTCTCTCCTCTTTGGCTCTGTCACTACTGACTTCTCAGTCAGGAATGGGTTCATCCATACATACCAGGCAGTTCCACAGTTAAACACTGAGGATTCCGAGATTTGCAAACCTGGTCTTACTTATCAGTTTTTTTTCCAGTTGTACAAATAGCCAAGGCTCATTGAGGCTAGCTCAAGTAAATGGGAGTGAGGGGGGGAATTGTAATTTTGTTAATCTTTTTTTTTTTTTCCTTTTCACCTCTTGACCCCCTTAAAGCATTTCTCCCACCCATCAAGCCATGCCTCAGGCAATCACCAATCTGCTGTTCTCTATGAGTTTGCTTTGTTTGTGTTTTTTGCTTGTTTTTGTTGTTAGATTCCACATATAATATCATACGGCATTTGCCTTTCTCTGACTTATTTCAGGCAGCATAGTATCTTTAAGGTCAATCCATGTTGTCTCAAATAGGAAGATTTCATTCTTTTTTTACAGCTATATATATTCTATTGTATCCATATACCACACTTTTTTCCCCATACATTCATTGATGGACATTTAGGTTGTTTCCATATCTTGGCTACTGTAAATAATGCTGTAACAAATGTGAGGCTGCTTTTAAAAATTAATAATAATGACTTTTCTTTTTTCCCTATAGCCTTTATATTTTAGGAACTTATAAGTATTCTTTCATTGGAGAGTGGGTGCTTGTTTATAAATTTCAGTCCTTTGCAACAAACAAAATATCCTTCAAAGTTCTAGAAGGAATATGACTTTTGGGGGAGGAGGGAGGGTCACCTCTCTTGTTATCTTATACAAATTGTACACAACTCTTGTTTAATAGTTTCATATTTGTTGCTGACAAATATTTGAATAACACATCAATAGATAATAAAAGCAACATTCAAAACATTCTTGGGACACCTGGGTGGCTCAGCCAGTTAAGTGTCCAACTTCGGCTCAGATCATGATCTTGCGGTTCAAGAGCTCGAACCCCACGTTGGGCTCTGTACTGACACCTCAGAGCTTGGAGCCTGCTTTGCATTCTGTGACTCCCTCTCTCTCTGTCCCTCTCCTGCTCATGCTCTGTCTCTGTCTCTCAAAAAATAAATAAATGTTAAAAAAATTTCTTTTTAATATTCTTTACTGGAGCATGAGTAAGGATAATAACTCTAATGAATTGACACATTTCATATAATTTAAATGAGTTTATGATAGTATAAATAATTAGTCACCAAGAGGGATGTGTATAAACCAAATTATCATTTTGAATGGTTAAATAAGTGACATAATTATTTATTCTGCTTTTCTTATGTGAACAGTACCACTGGATAATTCAAAGGCAGATAAGAGGAAGTTTCTCTTAATAGAAGTGTTAGAGTTGATAAATGAAGAAGAAATGATAAAATTAAAAGTATCATCATTTAGCAATAGGTTATTAACCTAGGTATTTATCATTAATGGCTTTCAACATCACAAAAAAGACAACCAAACATTGTATGTTCTGCTGGAAAAAAGAAAATACTTATTAAAAACAAATACACACAGAGACACAATCTGAACAATTCAGATGATTCCATCACTACAAGCAACTGAAGGATATGTAAGACACAATTTGCGAAGGTAATCAGCATAATCCAGGTGTGGGGAACAATTTTTTGAGAGAAAAATGTCCCATTTCTTCAACAAATTAATAACAAGGGAAAAGGAGAATGGGAATAATCTATATATTGAAAAGACTTAAGAAACATATCAGTCATCCAAAAAAGACAATCCAGATAGTCAACAGACACACGAAAAGATGCTCAACACCACTCATCATCAGGGAAATACAAATCAAAACCACAATGAGATACCACCTCACACCTGTCAGAATGGCTACATTAACAACTCAGGCAACAACAGATGTTGGCGAGGATGCGGGGAAAGAGGATCTCTTTTGCATTGTTGGTGGGAATGCAAGCTGGTGCAGCCACTCTGTAAAACAGTATGGAGGTTCCTCAAAAAACTAAAAATAGAAGTACCCTACGACCCAGCAATTGCACTACTAGGGATTTATCTAAAGGATAAAAAAAACCACTGATTCAAAGAGGCACATGCACCGCAGTGTTTATAGCAACACTCTCAACAATAGCCTGATTATGGAAAGAGCTCAAATGTCCACCGACTGATGAATGGATGAAGAAGATGTGGTATATATACATATACAATGGAATATTACTCAGTGGTCAAAAAGACTGAAATCTTGTCATTTGAAACAACGTGGATGGAGCTAGAATGTATTATGCTAAATGAAATAAGTCAAAGATAAATATCATATGACTTCACTCCTATGTGGAATTTAAGAAACACAACAGATGAACACAGGGGAAGGGAAGCAAAAGTAAGATAAAAACAGAAAGGGAGGCAAACCATAAGAGACTCTTAAATACAGAGAACAAACTGAGGGTTGCTGGAGGAGAGGTGGTTGGGGCGATGGGGATTTAGGAAGGTACTTGTTGGGATGAGCACTGGGTGTTAATGTAAGTGATGAATCACTAAACTCTACTCCTGAAACCATTATTAAACTATATGTTAACTAACTTGGATATAAATAAAATTATGAAAAAGAAACATATGAGTCATTTGCAATGTGTGGATCATATCAAAATCATAATTCAAACAAAATGTTAAAAATGTGAATTTGTGAGATAATGTAAACAGTAGATAATATTAAGTATTCCTAATAATGTCTAATAAGTATATGGAATTTATGATTATAAAAAGAGTCCTTATCTTCTAGAGATATATACTATAAATATAAGAAATGAATGAAAGAGTTAAGAGCTGGAGATATAGATGAAATAGGATTGGCATGAGTTTGCAATTGTTGAATCTGGGCAATGGGTACAGTGGGGGTTCATTTATTCTGAACTTTAAGTGCTTACAACTTTTCATGATAAAAAAGCTATTTTTAATGAGATACAGAAATACATACACAAAAAATAACGTTTCTTGAGCCCATTTTATCTGGCTGTAATAATCACATCACCATTTCAAACCTTAATACAGGCAACACATAAAGGTGGGAAGATGGTTGACATTTATTACTTTCGCCTTTCAGATAATAGGAATTTTCTTTGCTCTTTCTAATCTTGTAACTAATGAGCTCTTCAGTTATAGTTATCATTCAATATTTTAAGACCAAAACTCCTTTCAGGATGACTCTTCAAAATGATCTTTACCACCACCAATTTGCTTCTCAACCTTATTCTAACACTGTTAGCACCTGGAACAAAACAGTCTTATACAATTGGTTATAAAAATGTCCACACTAAAAAGTGAAATCTAATGTCTAAGTATCACCAAATCTTCAAATTCCTTTATAAATTATTCCAAATGCACAGGGTGATATACGAAATTGCTTAATTACTACATTCTACACCTAAAACTAGTAACAATGTGTGTTAACTAACTGGAATTAAAAGAAACACTTTAGGGACACCTGGGTGGCTCAGTCGGTTGTCTGACTTCAGCTCAGGTTATGATTTCGCACTCTCTATGTTTGAGCCCTGTGTCAAGCTCTGTGATGACAGCTCAGAGCCTGGAGCCTGCTTCAGATTCTGTGTCTCCTTCTCTCCCTGCCCCTCCCCTGCTTGTGATCTGTCTCTCTCTCAAAAATAACTAAACATTAAAAATAATTTAAAAAAAGAAACACTTTAATTAATTAATCCAAATGTTGTCTTATTATTATGATGTGTTCTTTAGTCTACTATTCATTTTTCCTTTTCTTAGTCAATGGCATTGCCATGAGAATACACATTATTTTTCCACTCATTTACTCAGCAAGTATTCAGGATCTACTTAAGGTTCTCAGAAGGGTATGAAAAGGAAGTCGATAATTACTTTAAATTTAATTAGATGGTAGAGAAGAAAATATTTTCAAAATTATTATATTAGTAACTTCATAATCATTTAGTCTACAGTATATGTAAATTTAGTTAGTCTTAAAGGTTCTGGATAACCTTTGTAAAAAGCAGTCTCACCCAAGTTTTTAAAATTAAATGATTTCAGTTGATGGAGATGCATCAGAACTGCTTTCAAGGAAAAATGAAACAGTACTAGATTTTTAAACAGAGATCAATAAAATGTAAGAAGCCATTCCTTATGTGTGAAAGTGCTGGAGAATGCTTACTGGAATGAAATAGAGTGAAAACAAGACTTCTTTGGATTGTACTGAATGTATCGATTAGATTGATTGGATTGACTGCGATGCTGGAGTTGAACTGATTGGGCTTAATTTAAAAAGGGAAGAACCTTTTTTGGGCACTAATAAGAATAAGAGGATGGGTAGTTAGGAGACAAGCAAGCAACGAGTTTGGGTTTGACTGGTTAGATCACTGAAAAGAGGTAAGCATCCTTAAACTAGGATTCACAAAACTAAACCATTGATTCAAACGTAAACGAACATTTATTAACCACGTGCTAGCAGGCACTATTAACTTTATAATTCTGGTTAAGAAACAATATCTCAGGGCATGCCTGGGTGGCTCAGTTGGTCAGGCATCTGACTTGATTTTGGCTCAGGCTGTGATCTCACAGTTTATGAAATCGAGCCCCTTATTGGGCTCAATGTTGGGCATGCAGGCTGCTTGAGATTCTCTCTCTCTTTCTCTCTCTCTCTCTCTCTCTCTCTCTCTCTCTCTCTCTCTCTCCCTACCATCCCCCACTTGCACTCTCTCTCTCTCTCAAAATAAAACAAAATAAAATAATTAAAAAGAAAAAATAAAAATGATCTCAGAAGCTCTCCTAGGACAAACTTGAAGAGGAATAGACTGCAGTGACAGAGATGAACAAAAAGGTCATTGAGTTCCTTCAGGCATGAAAAAGAAGGGTCTAACCAAGCCCTGAGAAGCAAGCCACCAGGATTTCAATAGCTTGACTCCCTTGATTGAGTCCCAAGTCAGACCAAATATATACCAAACTCTGTTTTATACCAAAGCATATTATAGTAAAGTTCCAATGTATCAATATTAAAGTAATCTTGCAGTCAGTTTCTTTGGTAAATACTTTAGGCTTAAGTCATCCTTTACCACAACACTAGCAAAATAAAACAAACCACCCATTTCCCTTTTTATTACTGGCAAACAAGCAGAGTTATTGAACAGAGATTATTTCTTAAAGTGTAGTAAGTTCCCAAATGGGCCATATCTCAGAATTCTAGGGACTTGATGCTACTCTTTCAGATTCCATTTCTATTCGTTTCTGTACATTTTCAAAGGGGATAGAAACCTCCTAGGAAAAGAACTCAAAATAGTTTGTACTAGCAGTTAAAACCTACAGAAGAAGAAAGACCAACAAGAGGAGGACTCTAGGGTTCCCAGGAGTTCATCCATTTGGGGGTAAAAGGTACCTAGGCAATGAGTCAGACTGAAGTATGTCTGAAGACACTTCTAGTTTATAGTGTTGCATGCTGGTTATGACTGAACTTGACTTAAACCAGCCATCCTGGAGCATGTGTCTTAGGAAAGCCAATAAGTAGAAATAAAAGAGGTGTTTGGATAAGATCTGCAACCTTGGTGTCTAAGTCCTTCTCCTTGGAAGCAGTGGAGGGAACCGATTTCTTAGACCTTAAAATACTGGTAAAAACAGACACCCCTGTGGAGGACAGAGACTACAGAAATCAAAGGAGGCAGCAATCAATAATCCAGGGTTAAGTGACAGCAGTAAAGCCAAGAGCAGCTTGAGGGAGCTTCAAGCTTTTGCTTGATACTCTTGGGGGTCTCCTAAAGTTACAGGAAGGGAAGGGAACCTCCAAAAGAAAACTGAAATTCTACAGTTAGTTATACTTGTATTAGGGACTATCAAAACAGCAAGATTCTGATTATTTAACACAGAACTGCCAATAAAGTGGATAAGTGATAAATAAATTGCAGGCATGCCACAAGATACTGATCCCTTCATCTCTCAGGGTAGACAGAGCCCTGTGCATCCAAAGCCCCATTTTCCTCCCCACAGGAGTTAAATACTGGATGCTCCGTGACAATGTCATGCTTGTAGCCAAAGAGGTGCTCTATCACCTGGCCAGAGTAGAGCCTATGATGGGCCTATGGAGCTGCCAGAGGTGTGTTCTAAGGACCAACAAGATAGCCCGAACCAAGGTATGGAGGAGTGCTAGATGTGGTGGAGATTGGAGATACAGGTCAGGGCACAGGTCTGGTAAGTACAGCTCCCAGCGAACAGTATGATATAATGCTTCACATGTAAAGGATAATGCTCTTTGTGGCCGATGTGGCCTTTACTAGCAATATCCAAGCCAGTGGCAGTGTGATTGCCTCAACAATGTGTGTGAATTCTGTAAGTGAGCGCATCATCAATACTTTGAAATGTTTAATATGAAAACTTCTATTGCATTCACAATCTGTTCATATTATCCCCCCAAAATTTCCATATTTCACTTGCTAATAAAAGAGCTGTAACTTTCTTTAAAAATAATTTCCAATCCTGTGCATTTTTGAGTAGTTGTGAAAAAAAATTTATCACTGTCTGTTGGAACAGCCTGGATGATGGGAGAGAAATTGATTGTTTTATTCAACACATATTTATTGAGCATCTCCTATATACCAAGCATGGCTCTGGGTGCTGAGGATACAGTAGCAAAGAAAAGAGACAAAAATCTCTGCCTTCTTGGGGTAGGTCAACAATGAACAAGTACAATATGTATGTTTTGGACAATGAAAATTGCTAATGAGAAGAATAAATCAGGGAAGGTGATGAGGTTGCCAGGATCTCCAGAAAAGGCCTTATGAGAAGGTGATATTTGAGTTCAGACCTGAGTCCTGATCCAGTCAGGAATAGCAGAACCACTTCTAAATGTAAAACTTGATGTTAAAAAGTTATTTTCATATAAATAAGCTCAAGTTCTTAAAATTTGAAAAGTCTTTATTAGGAGGAAATATTACACTGCTATTGTGTTTAATAACTTTCCTAAATCTCTGATTATTTTTATAATGATATCATATAAAGAAACTCAAAGGACGTACTAACGAAGGTTCTCTAAGGCTGACCTTCCAGTGATGTAGAAGACAGAGGCAATGTCTGGATATTTCAAACTGCTGTCATTCTTTTATTATAAAGACGCTTGTTTTAAAAAATGATTTTTGTTTCTTTTGTAGCCTACATTTCTCATGTAACTGCTATTCTCCTCTATAGTCTTTGGAGATAGAAGGAGACAGACTCATATAACCCGGGTCTTTTCTCTCCAGAAGTGCCCACTCCTTAAAGGCAGAAACTTTGCCTTATTTGTTTTTATATTCTCATGCTTGGCCAGGCTGAATACATGGGAGCCACGAAACAGCATATGTTAATGACTGAACTTTATTTTAAATATTTTCCCTTCTTCTAATGTCCATTGTAGATCTTCAAAGACAAGTTGAAAGAAAGAAAATTGCCCATTAGTGACATTCAGTGAGGACAGGACACCAGCTACAAGCCAAACTCCAGGCGGAATCTATCAGCAGCAGAGCAAGCACTGATCTACTCTCCTATTCCTGCCTCTAGAAAAGCAAACCAGCCAAGGAAATGAGGCAGAAAAAATTGGCCCATGCCACCACCTGCCCCTGCAGTCTACACCTTATGGCTCCCTTTAGGCTGCTGTCTATACTACAGCTCTCCACAGCCACCCACCCATTCTTGCAGACCAACGCCAACTTTGTAGGCCTCCCTCCCAAGCAGCAGCAGAATTCAGCAAGTCCCAAATGCCCTTCTGTTCAAGGAACTGACAGGTGCGCAGGCCCTCTATCTTATTTTCTTCCCTCAGCATATCACTAAATATAAAGCTTTCCCGTCTTCTGTCTACTCCCAATACTCTCATCACACCCAGAGTACCCTTTACTTCCTCTCCCCTGGTCCAACTTCCTGCTCCTCTTTTCCCATTTGTACACTCTTTAGATGAGGACTGGAAGAATGATCAGCACACTCCTCTATGTCTTCCATCTTTGACATCTGAATTTCCTGAGCACACACCTCTCAGGAGCTGGCTACATCCCCTGTACCATGAGGGTGGTACCACATCCCCTGTACCACCGAAATCAGAGAGAGGGGGCCGTGCCTAATTCATTCTACAGTACCACTTCCAGTTACACTCTCACCTGTCTATAAAGCCCCACTCTTCAATGCTATCCAATTCTTTCTACTGCTCTTGCCTACCATCTCCTGGTCTGTCCTCCATTTGTGAAAAGGCAATATCAGATTCATAGCCTTCCCTACCAACCCAAATCCTTTCATTATCCTGACTGAATCCAATGCCCATATGGACAATTGAGCCAATATCCTAGCCTCCCACCTCGTGTCCCCGTCGTCTTCAATGCCCATCAATTCCACTCCACTGGCTTTGTTACTTCTCATGTTTCTATGGATGTACTGTTGAAATGTGTCATCACCAAAAACAAAATTAGTAATTTACATGTCCCAGTCATTCACTCCTCCCTCCTATCCTCCCAGCAAACTCACCCAATTACTCTAATATACTGTGATCTATAACCTCACAGGTGCCCCAGTCCAGAGCTCAATTGTTCTTTTTCACTACCCTCAACTCCTTTGCCTCCCTTCCCCAGTCCTGTACCCAAAAAAGCACAAATATCAGACAGAGAAAGAAATACTTACAGGAGAGTGAATAGGCAGTTTGTAGAGTATAGGGTTATTCAGAGCACAGTACAATTATAGGAAAGAAGGTAGGTATAAATAAGCTTCAAAGCTTTTACTAGTGAATTTATTGTCTAAACTAAAAAGAGGAAAAAAGGCTCATTTTCTTCCTTCATATACATTAAGAAATTTGGATAACTGTAACAAGTACCAGCTAAAATTTCACTTTATCTAAAACTTAGCTGGTTAGGGAAGATGTCTGCTAAAGGCAATGAAGCCTGATTGAGGTTGGAGGCCAAGACATTCTTTTCAGATAATTATAAAACCACTTTATGGGTAAAAACTGCCAAACATGAATAATATAACTGTCCAAAATGCACTTATATGACTTTTAAGATATAGCCCTCCTTTCCTCCCCTGCCTCTGTCAGCAGTGCCACTACAGGTATTTAAAATAATAAAACTGCATTTTTTTTAAATTTTTTTTCAACGTTTTTTATTTATTTTTGGGACAGAGAGAAACAGAGCATGAACGGGGGAGGGGCAGAGAGAGAGGGAGACACAGAATCGGAAACAGGCTCCAGGCTCTGAGCCATCAGCCCAGAGCCTGACGCGGGGCTCGAACTCACGGACCGCGAGATCCTGACCTGGCTGAAGTCGGACGCTTAACCCACTGCACCCCCCAGGCGCCCCTAAAACTGCATTTTAAAAACTGAATGTTCCAAGTCAACTTGTCACTAAAACAGACAGGGTTTTCTTCCAATTAGGATTATTTCATCTTGTTTTACTGCATTTAAAGAGAGTTTTTAGAGATTCCACACCTGATTTTTTTTCCTTTATGAAGGTATGGTCAACCACAATTAATTTAGATTCTCAAAGTAATCGGGAGGACAACTCATTTGAGTGAACAACATTAAATGACAGGTTCAAAGTTATTCAGTTGAACTTTTCATGTTCAAGTGTTTTTAAATAAAGTTGTAATTATAAAATAAGGAAGCTGAAATTTGTTTTTAGCAAGAAATCAGAATAATGTTCCAATGGCCATTGTCTTTCGCCCAGAGACACGGTGAACCATTCCCAATGATCTCACTGTTGCATGAAATCTTATCTGAATTCTCCCATTAGAAAGACTCTAGAACGAGTTTCTGAGCCTCTCAAAAGAGAAAACAAAACAACACAAAAACAAAAACAAAGAAACATCAGTCACACTACTATAATGTGACCAAAAACAGTATTAATTTTATTTCCAGTGTTGACCCCTAAAGAAAATTGGCTATTCCTACAAAACAAAAAACAAACAAACAAAAAAAACCCTTTCAAATGATATAGTTTATTAGTAAGGATATTCAAAAGAATATATTCTGAGAAATAATTCTAATAGAGGAGCTTCAAAAATATTTTGAACAGTGAGAGTGCCCTTCAAATAAATGTGTAACATCCCAGTGACACTGCTTACAGAAACACACCCAGTGAGAAATCAAAGTTCTGATGTGTTTATAAAAAGGTCATATCACTAGATAGTCACTTTTTATTTATTCAACAAATATTTACTGAACACCTATTTTGTGCTGGCTCTGTGCCAGGCATAGAGTGGTAAACAGAGATAGTATCTACACTCAGGGAGCTTAAAGTGTAGTGGGGAAGGGTACCTGGGTGGCTCAGTTGGTTAAGCATCTGTGTCTTGATCTCAGCTTAAGTCTTGATCTCAGGGTCATGAGTTTAAGCCCCGCACTAGGCTCAACACTGGGCATGGAGCCTATTTAAAAATAGTGTAGTGGGGAAACAGGCAATGGGTGAGTAAGACAAAAAATACATAGTATCAATTATATGTGACTCAGAGTCAAAGAACAAAGTGAGAGGGGTTGATAACTTCAGTGGGACCTTCTGAAGATAGAGTGCTCAGGGGAGGCTTCTTGAAGCAGGCTACACATGAGCTGAGATCTAAAGGCCGAGGCAGAGCCAATCATTTGAAGGAGGAAGAAGCTTAGTCCAGCCTGAGTAAGGACCCAAATGAGAAAAAGCCTAGTTGATTCCAAGAAACTGAAAGAGAGTGACTGTGACTGAAGTGTGGGGAGGCAGAAGGCATGAGACCAGTGAGACAGAGGTGGACCAGGCAATGCAGAGCCCTACAAACCCAAGTTAAAAAGTCGCCACCATTATAACTGGCATACCCACTGTGGAAAACAGTATGGAGATTCCTCAAAAAATTAAAAATAGAACTACCCTCTGGTCCAAAAATCACACTACTATGTAGTTACCCAAAGAATACAAAAATATTAATTCAAAGGGATGCATGCACCATGATGTTTGCAGCAGTATTATCTATGATAGCTAAATTCTGGAAACAGCCCAAGTGTCCACTGATTGACGAATGGATAAAGAAGATGCAGCACACACACACACACACACACACACACACACACACACACACACACACTGGAACATTGCTCAGCCATAAAAATGAATGAAATCTTTCCATTTGCAACAACATGGATGGAGCTAGAGGGTATTATGCTAAGTGAAATAAGTCGGGCAGAGAAAGACAAATACCATATGATTTTACTTATATATGGAATTTAAGAAATAAAAGAGATGAACAAAGGAAGAAAAAAGAGACAGAGAGGCAAACCGAGAAACAGACTCTTAAGTATAGAGAACACACTGATGGTTAAATGAAGGAAGTTGGGTGGGAGATGGGTTAAATAGGTGATGGGGATTAAGGACTGCACTTGTTGGGATGAGCCCTGAGTGACGTATGGAAGTGTTGCATCATTGTATTGTACACCTGAAACTAATATTACACTGTATGTTAACTAAGTGGAATTTAAATTAAAAATTTTTAAAGTCACTGACACTACGAGGTATATTAATATGGAAAAAAAAAGAGCCACATGGTGGTCTCTGTACACACTGATGAAGGGATGTAAAATGTTTTGCAATGATAAAAAGAACACAAGCATTGAAACCACTTGTGTGTAAATTATCTTTTAATGTTTATTTATTTTTGAGAGAGAGAGACAGACAGAGAAACAGAGACAGAGCATGATCAGGGGAGGGGCAGAGAGAGAGGGAGACACAGAATCTGAAGTAGGCTCCAGGCTCTAAGTTATCAGCACAGAGCCTGATGTGAGGCTCCAACCCATGAACACGAGATCATGACCTGAGCCAAAGTCAGATGCTTAACCAGCTGAGCCACCCAGGCTCCCCAAAACCACTTGAGTTTAAACATGAGCTTTGTAATACTTTGTTTTAGAACTTGTTAACCAGGCAATAATATGGTTATAGTTTAGATTTTAAAAATGAGTTACTGACACATATTTAAAAAGCTCATTCTTTCAGCTAAGGATTCACTTTAAAATCTTGGCATGCTACTTACTGACTGTAACAAACCCTGTTGGCTCTTCGCATAGGTCCTGTCTATCCATCTCCATGGTGCAGGGCATCAACCTTCCAGATTCTATATGCTTTGTTGCTAACTGTTCATTATGGAAACCTTAGATTTGTTCTTAGGGTTCAACCTTAGACTTTGTAGCTACCTGCAGGTGAGAACCAGAGGTGCCTAGGAGTTTGATGTCCTACCCAACCTGTGCTGGGTATAAACATCCAATTCACTTTCCCTAGAAAGACAAAACTGATGTGTAATGTACACTCCAGCACCTCGGGAGGAATTAGGCTTGGACTTTACTGGAAAGTAGACCTTTGCTTGAATTCTTCCCCAATTCATTCCTGGTTTTTCCTGGGAACACTTAATGCACTGACTGAACCCAAATCCTCAGCTCATGTTCTCATAAGTAGATCTAATCATTTCTTTATATCTGCAAGTTTTTATTTATTCATCTATGCATTTTCTCACCAATCTTTATTGAGGATCTACCAGGTGATGTGTGCAGTGCAAGGCAGTCAGTGTATAATGAAAAAACATGCTTTAGTCTAACCCTACATCTAAGTATAATATATTCTAAGTTAGTGAAGTTACTTGCAATAGATTAATCAAAGAATTTATGTGATTACTCAAACTAAGTTATTTGTATTTGATCATAGTCAATCAACTGAACAAATTAAGAAGGTACAACAAAGGTAGAATGCTTCCAGAAATGCGAGCACTTGAAATTGTTTCTACAATGAATACATCTTGAATAAAAGCAAAGTATATGCGATATTTTTAAAGCCTCTGCAGACCTAAAATCACTATGTGAGTTTAAAACTGGACTATGTGAAACCCAAGTTGCTTATAATTATCGTGTGTTTTAGAAGTAGTTCTGACTTATTATCTAGTTGTATTTAAAAATGCATTTGTAGGGGCACCTGGATGGCTCAGTCAGTTGAGCGTCCGACTTTGGCTCAGGTCATGATCTCGTGGTCTGTGAGTTCGAGCCCCATGTCAGGCTCTGTGCTGACAGCTCAGAGCCTGGAGCCTGTTTCAGATTCTATGTCTCCCTCTCTCTCTGCCCCTCCCTCGCTCATGCTCTCTCTCTCTCTCTCTCTCTCTCTCTCTCTCTCTCTCTCTCTCAAGAATAAACATAAAAAAATTTTTTTTAAATAAAAATAAAAATGCATTTGTATTACAGCTGTTCGCAGAATACACTTATCCATAGACCTAATGTCATTGATTTCTAAGTTAACAAGAGCCCCACATTATAAACTGTTTAGCCCATAGTGTGCCTGAACTCTTATACATTCTCTATGGAAAAATAGTAAGAGTCCATGTTGGTGCGGTACTTTTATTTGATAAAGCAAGCAAGCAAACAAAGCCTGAAAGAAAGTCACTTTCACTCTTCCCTCAGGTCTAGTTCCATAGAGCAAGCCCTTCTTGTAGGAGTCTCCTTTCTTCTTGTGGGCCGTCCTAGGTTGATGCATTTTCCCTTCCATTTCTACCACCCCCCCTTCAATAATAGCGGGCCTCATTCAGTACATGTCACTCCCACATAAGGCTTTACTATGCTTCACCTGAGCCCCCGGAATTCCAGTAATACCTCCCCTTCCCCATCAACATCCTCCTCTAAAGGAATTCCATGAGATACTACTTACCTGTGTTTTCCTTGGGGAGCAGGATGTGTCACACGAGGAGACGGGAGGGTACATCAACAGCTGGCAAAAATCCTAACAGGTGAAGATCACAGCAGTTAGTAACCTTTTTACTGCTAATTTTATAGAGTTAACTGTCATTAATTGCATGTTGAATTAATTACATAGTTTTTTTAAGTGTAAAAACATCTTATGCAACTTTTCTGTGTGAATATATATTCAAAGAGTAGTTATATCCCATGGCTTGTATGTTGTATTTTATTTTATTTTTTTGTGTGTGTCAAATAACTTTTATTTATTTATTTATTTATTT
>NW_024412395.1:35824084-35886908 GCF_014898765.1 Herpailurus yagouaroundi | reverse complement strand
CTCTCTCTCTCTCTCTCTCTCTCTCTCTCTCTCTCTCTCTCTCTCAAGAATAAACATAAAAAAATTTTTTTTAAATAAAAATAAAAATGCATTTGTATTACAGCTGTTCGCAGAATACACTTATCCACAGACCTAATGTCATTGATTTCTAAGTTAACAAGAGCCCCACATTATAAACTGTTTAGCCCATAGTGTGCCTAAACTCTTATACATTCTCTATGGAAAAATAGTAAGAGTCCATGTTGGTGCGGTACTTTTATTTGATAAAGCAAGCAAGCAAACAAAGCCTGAAAGAAAGTCACTTTCACTCTTCCCTCAGGTCTAGTTCCATAGAGCAAGCCCTTCTTGTAGGAGTCTCCTTTCTTCTTGTGGGCCGTCCTAGGTCGATGCATTTTCCCTTCCATTTCTACCACCCCCCCTTCAATAATAGCGGGCCTCATTCAGTACATGTCACTCCCACATAAGGCTTTACTATGCTTCACCTGAGCCCCCGGAATTCCAGTAATACCTCCCCTTCCCCATCAACATCCTCCTCTAAAGGAATTCCATGAGATACTACTTACCTGTGTTTTCCTTGGGGAGCAGGATGTGTCACACGAGGAGACGGGAGGGTACATCAACAGCTGGCAAAAATCCTAACAGGTGAAGATCACAGCAGTTAGTAACCTTTTTACTGCTAATTTTATAGAGTTAACTGTCATTAATTGCATGTTGAATTAATTACATAGTTTTTTTAAGTGTAAAAACATCTTATGCAACTTTTCTGTGTGAATATATATTCAAAGAGTAGTTATATCCCATGGCTTGTATGTTGTATTTTATTTTATTTTTTTGTGTGTGTCAAATAACTTTTATTTATTTATTTATTTATTTGTTTATTTATTTATTTATTTTAATTTCTATTTTATTTTATTTTTTTTTTTTACGTTTGTGGGATTTTATTTTTATTTTTTATTTTTTATTTTTTATTTATATATGAAATTTATTGTCAAATTGGTTTCCATACAACACCCAGTGCTCATCCCAAAAGGTGCCCTCCTCAATACCCATCACCCACCCTCTCCTCCCTCCCACCCCCCATCAACCCTCAGTTTGCTCTCAGTTCTCAACAGTCTCTTATGCTTTGGCTCTCTCCCACTCTAACCTCTTTTTTTTTTTTCCTTCCCCTCCCCCCATGGGTTCCTGTTAAGTTTCTCAGGATCCACATAAGAATGAAACCATATGGTATCTGTCTTTCTCTGTATGGCTTATTTCACTTAGCATCACACTCTCCAGTTCCATCCACGTTGCTACAAAAGGCCATATTTCATTTTTTCTCATTGCCACGTAGTATTCCATTGTGTATATAAACCACAATTTCTTTATCCATTCATCAGTTGATGGACATTTAGGCTCTTTCCATCATTTGGCTATTGTTGAGAGTGCTGCTATGAACATTGGGGTACAAGTGCCCCTATGCATCAGTACTCCTGTGTCCCTTGGATAAATTCCTAGCAGTGCTATTGCTGGGTCATAGGGTAGGTCTATTTTTAATTTTCTGAGGAACCTCCACACTGCTTTCCAGAGCGGCTGCACCAATTTGCATTCCCACCAACAGTGCAAGAGGGTTCCCGTTTCTCCACATCCTCTCCAGCATCTATAGTCTCCTGATTTGTTCATTTTGGCCACTCTGACTGGCGTGAGGTGATACCTGAGTGTGGTTTTGATTTGTATTTCCCTGATAAGGAGCGACGCTGAACATCTTTTCATGTGCCTGTTGGCCATCCGGATGTCTTCTTTAGAGAAGTGTCTATTCATGTTTTCTGCCCATTTCTTCACTGGGTTATTTGCTTTTCGGGTGTGGAGTTTGGTGAGCTCTTTATAGATTTTGGATACTAGCCCTTTGTCCGATATGTCATTTGCAAATATCTTTTCCCATTCCGTTGGTTGCCTTTTAGTTTTGTTGGTTGTTTCCTTTGCTGTGCAGAAGCTTTATATCTTCATAAGGTCCCAGTAATTCACTTTTGCTTTTAATTCCCTTGCCTTTGGGGATGTGTCGAGTAAGAGATTGCTACGGCTGAGGTCAGAGAGGTCTTTTCCTGCTTTCTCCTCTAGGGTTTTGATGGTTTCCTGTCTCACATTCAGGTCCTTGATCCATTTTGAGTTTATTTTTGTGAATGGTGTGAGAAAGTGGTCTAGTTTCAACCTTCTGCATGTTGCTGTCCAGTTCTCCCAGCACCATTTGTGAAAGAGACTGTCTTTTTTCCATTGGATGTTCTTTCCTGCTTTGTCAAAGATGAGTTGGCCATACGTTTGTGGGTCTAGTTCTGGGGTTTCTATTCTATTCCATTGGTCTATGTGTCTGTTTTTGTGCCAATACCATGCTGTCTTGATGATGACAGCTTTGTAGTAGAGGCTAAAGTCTGGGATTGTGATGCCTCCTGCTTTGGTCTTCTTCAAAATTACGTTGGCTATTCAGGGCCTTTTGTGGTTCTGTATGAATTTTAGGATTGCTTGTTCTAGTTTCGAGAAGAATGCTGGTGCAATTTTGATTGGGATTGCATTGAATGTGTAGATAGCTTTGGGTAGTATTGACATTTTGACAATATTTATTCTTCCAATCCATGAGCAGGGAATGTCTTTCCATTTCTTTAAATCTTCTTCAATTACCTTCATAAGCTTTCTATAGTTTTCAGCATACAGATCCTTTACATCTTTGGTTAGATTTATTCCTAGGTATTTTATGCTTCTTGGTGCAATTGTGAATGGGATCAGTTTCTTTTTTTGTCTTTCTGTTGCTTCATTGTTAGTGTATAAGAATGCAACTGATTTCTGTACATTGATTTTGTATCCTGCAACTTTGCTGAATTCATGGATCAGTTCTAGCAGACTTTTGGTGGAGTCTATCGGATTTTCCATGTATAATATCATGTCATCTGCAAAAAGCGAAAGCTTGACTTCATCTTTGCCAATTTTGATGCCTTTGATTTCCTTTTGTTGTCTGATTGCTGATGCTAGAACTTCCAGCACTATGGTAAACAACAGCGGTGAGAGTGGGCATCCCTGTCGTGTTCCTGATCTCAGGGAAAAAGCTCTCAGTTTTTCCCCGTTGAGGATGATGTTAGCTGTGGGCTTTTCATAAATGGCTTTTATGATCTTTAAGTATGTTCCTTCTATCCCGACTTTCTCAAGGGTTTTTATTAAGAAAGGGTGCTGGATTTTGTCAAAGGCCTTTTCTGCATCGATTGACAGGATCATATGGTTCTTCTCTTTTTTTTTGTTAATGTGATGTATCACGTTGATTGAATTGCGAATGTTGAACCAGCCCTGCATCCCAGGAGTGAATCCCACTTGATCATGGTGAATAATTCTTTTTATATGCCGTTGAATTAGATTTGCTAGTATCTTATTGAGAATTTTTGCATCCATATTCATCAGGGATATTGGCCTGTAGTTCTCTTTTTTTTACTGGGTCTCTGTCTGGTTTAGGAATCAAAGTAATACTGGCTTCATAGAATGAGTCTGGAAGTTTTCCTTCCCTTTCTATTTCTTGGAATAGCTTGAGAAGGATAGGTATTATCTCTGCTTTAAACGTCTGGTAGAACTCCCCTGGGAAGCCATCTGGTCCTGGACTCTTATTTGTTGGGAGATTTTTGATAACCGATTCAATTTCTTCGCTGGTGATGGGTCTGTTCAAGCTTTCTATTTCCTCCTGATTGAGTTTTGGAAGAGTGTGGGTGTTCAGGAATTTGTCCATTTCTTCCAGGTTGTCCAATTTGTTGGCATATAATTTTTCATAGTATTCCCTGATAATTGTTTGTATCTCTGAGGGATTGGTTGTAATAATTCCATTTTCATTCATGATTTTATCTATTTGGGTCATCTCCCTTTTCTTTTTGAGAAGCCTGGCTAGAGGTTTGTCAATTTTGTTTATTTTTTCAAAAAACCGACTCTTGGTTTCGTTGATCTGCTCTACAGTTTTTTTAGATGCTATATTGTTTATTTCTGCCCTGATCTTTATTATTTCTCTTCTTCTGCTGGGTTTAGGCTGCTTTTGCTGTTCTGCTTCTATTTCCCTTAGGTGTGCTGTTAGATTTTGTATTTGGGATTTTTCTTGTTTCTTGAGATAGGCCTGGATTGCAATGTATTTTCCTCTCAGGACTGCCTTCGCTGCGTCCCAAAGCGTTTGGATTGTTGTATTTTCATTTTCATTTGTTTCCATATATTTTTTAATTTCTTCTCTAATTGCCTGGTTGACCCACTCATTCGTTAGTAGGGTGTTCTTTAACCTCCATGCTTTTGGAGGTTTTCCAGACTTTTTTCTGTGGTTGATTTCAAGCTTCATAGCATTGTGGTCTGAAAGTATGCATGGTATGATTTCAATTCTTGTAAACTTATGAAGGGCTGTTTTGTGACCCAGTATATGACCTATCTTGGAGAATGTTCCATGTGCACTCGAGAAGAAAGTATATTCTGTTGCTTTGGGATGCAGAGTTCTAAATATATCTGTCAAGTCCATCTGCTCCAATGTCTCATTCAGGGCCCTTGTTTCTTTATTGACCGTGTGTCTAGATGATCTATCCATTTCTGTAAGTGGGGTGTTAAAGTCCCCTGCAATGACCACATTCTTCTCAATAAGGTGCTTATGTTTATGAGTAATTGTTTTATATATTTGGGCGCTCCGGTATTCGGCGCATAGACATTTATAATTGTTAGCTCTTCCTGATGGGTAGACCCTGTCACTATTATATAATGTCCTTCTTCATCTCTTGTTACAGCCTTTAATTTAAAGTCTAGTTTGTCTGATATAAGTATGGCTACTCCAGCTTTCTTTTGGCTTCCAGTAGCATGATAAATAGTTCTCCATCCCCTCACTCTCAATCTAAAGGTGTCCTCAGGTCTAAAATGAGTCTCTTGTAGACAGCAAATAGATGGGTCTTGTTTTTTTATCCATTATGATACCCTATGTCTTTTGGTTGGCGCATTTAATCCATTTACATTCAGTGTTATTATAGAAAGATATGGGTTTAGAGTCATTGTGATGTCTGTATGTTTTATGCTTGTAGTGATGTCTCTGGTACTTTGTCTCACAGGGTCCCCCTTAGCATCTCTTGTAGGGCTGGTTTAGTGGTGACAAATTCCTTCAGTTTTTGTTTGTTTGGGAAGACCTTTATCTCTCCTTCTATTCTAAATGACAGGCTTGCTGGATAAAGGATTCTCGGCTGCATATTTTTTCTGTCTAGCACACTGAAAATCTCGTGCCAATTCTTTCTGGCCTGCCAAGTTTCAAAAGACAGATCAGTCACGAGTCTTATAGGTCTCCCTTTATATGTGAGGGCACGTTTACCCCTTGCTGCTTTCAGAATTTTCTCTGTATCCTTGTATTTTGCCAGTTTCACTATGATATGTCGTGCAGAAGATCGATTCAAGTTACGTCTGAAGGGGAGTTCTCTGTGCCTCTTGGATTTCAATGCCTTTTTCCTTCCCCACTTCAGGGAAGTTCTCAGCTATTATTTCTTCAAGTACCCCTACAGCACCTTTCCCTCTCTCTTCCTCCTCTGGGATACCAGTGATGCGTATATTATTTCTTTTTAGTGTATCACTTAGTTCTCTAATTTTCCCCTCATACTCCTGGATTTTCTTATCTCTCTTTTTCTCAGCTTCCTCTTTTTCCATAACTTTATCTTCTAGTTCACCTATTCTCTCCTCTGCCTCTTCAATCCGAGCCGTGGTGGTTTCCATTTTGTTATGCATTTCGTTTAAAGCGTTATTCAGCTCCTCGTGACTGTTCCTTAGTCCCTTGATCTCTGTAGCAAGAGATTCTCTGCTGTCAGCTATACTCTTTTCAAGCCCAGCGATTAATTTTATGACTATTATTCTAAATTCACTTTCTGTTATATTATTTAAATCCTTTTTGATCAGCTCATTAGCTGTTGTTATTTCCTGGAGATTCTTCTGAGGGGAATTCTTCCGCTTGGTCATTTTGGATAGTCCCTGGCGTGGTGAGGACCTGCAGGGCACTTCCCCTGTGCTGTGGTGTATACCTGGAATTGGTGGGCAGAGCCGCAGTCAGACCTGATGTCTGCCCCCAGCCCACCGCTGTGTCCACAGTCAGACTGGTGTGTGCCTTCTCTTCCCCTCTCCTAGGGGCGGGATTCACTGTGGGGTGGGGTGGACTGTCTGGGCTACTTGCACACTGCCAGGCTTGTGATGCTGGGGATCTGGCGTCTTAGCTGGGGTGGGTAGGCAAGGTGCACAGGGGCAGGAGGGGCAGGCTTAGCTTGCTTCTCCTTAGGTGATCCGCTTCAGGAGGGGCCCTGTGGCAGCAGGAGGGAGTCAGATCCGCTGCCGGAGGTTTGGCTCCGCAGAAGCGCAGAGTTGGGTGTTTGCGCTGAGCGAGCAAGTTCCCTGGCAGGAACTGGTTCTCTTTGGGATTTTGGCTGGGGGATGGGCGGGGGAGATGGCGCTGGCGAGCCTTTGTTCCCCACCAAACTGAGCTCTGTCGTCCGGGGGCTCAGCAGCTCTCCTTCCCTTTGTCCTCCAGCCTTCGAGCTTTCTGAGCAGAGCTGTTAACTTATGACCTCCCAGCCGCTAAGTCGCACTTGCTGTCGGAACACAGTCCGTCAGGCCCCTCCGCTTTTTTGCAAGCCAGACTCGGGGGCTCTGCTTGGCCGGCGAGCCACCCCTCCGCCCCGGCTCCCTCCCGCCAGTCCGTGGAGCGCGCACCGCCTCGCCGCCCTTCCTACCCTCTTCCGTGGGCCTCTCGTCTGCGCTTGGCTCCGGCGACTCCGTTCTGCTAATCCTCTGGTGGTTTTCTGGGTTATTTAGGCAGGTGTAGGTGGAATCTAAGTGATCAGCAGGACGCGCAGTGAGCCCAGCGTCCTCCTACGCCACCATCTTCCCTCTCTCTCCTCTTGTATGTTGTATTTTAAAATTAGAGACACGAGAAAGATGAAATCTTTCAAATAAGTACATGAGCATTTTTCTGTTAAAGTGATCTCTGACTTTCACAACTTGTTGGGAAAAATCTTCTTCACTAACTTTCATAATATCACCACTGTTTCATAAAAATAGTAAGAACTAGAAAAATTTGTTGGAGATGTGAAAGGCATGGACACTTTTTATCAAAACAAAATGCTCTTTGTTCACTATAATTTGACAAGGGCCTTATTTTAAAAGTTGGGTTAATTAGGGACAATAAAATTTTGATCTGTAGCTCACCCAAGTACTTGGAATCAAGTCAATCCACAGAGATTAGTCCCAAAGTGTGGGACTTTAGGACTTTTATTCCACTCTTTGTAACACAGATGCCACACAGGTTCCTAATACTCCTTAAAATGTGCCTAATATTGGTTCAAGTTGTTGCAAGTTTAAAACCTGCCCTGAGACATCTGCAAATTTCTGGGTGCTTGGACTCTCATGGTTACCTTTGGATTTTCCTTCTTAACTGAATCTCTTTCTCTACTCTGGGCCTTATAGCATTCACCTTATCTCCATCCTGGCATCAACCCAAGTTGCCCCTTGATTCCTAATCAAAACAATTGTATATAAAATATAATTGAATGTAGCAGAACTATTATTGAAGGTGTGTATGCTTCAAAGGAGAATTTAAAGACCTTATGTATCACTCATTCACCCACCTAGTTAAAAGAGCCTCTTAGACTTTCCTGTTCTTTTTCTCTTATTTATTAAATATAAGGATATTGCAAGCTCATATAAAAGATTCAAACAATGCATTAGAACACGTGGTGAACTAAAATTCATATCCCACATCTTTGATACTTTCTTGTTTGTCCTTCCCAAAGAGAGGTTATTCCTATTGTGGCACATTATGTTCCCTGACAAACCAAAAACCATCCCCTACTTCTGTGGGAAAAAAAAATTCATTTGTTTCAGGGCAGCAATATTGTTATTACTGGGGTGTAATCACAATTCATCTAAGCTACTTGTGTCAATCCATTTTCCTGTGTCAGATACTCATTTTCCGGCATACCTTACAATCAGTGGTGACTATTTGACACAGTTTAGAATGATGAATCACATGTACGGTGTGTGTGCCTGTATTTATTAGGGCATGGGGCTGGCTTCTAGCACTTTGGAAAGTCCATGTGCCCAATTAGTGAAACATTCATACATTCACACAGAGATTCATTCACAAACACACCTATATACTCTTATATTTGCACACATTCCCAATCTTTTTCTCACATTCACAATCTGTTAAATACTTTCTCACAGGTGTTCTTCCCTCACCTTCCACATTCTCTGCTGTATTCACACTTTACTCTTGTGCATACTCTTGGTTGAACACTCACCTACACTTCCTCTTGTGCACTCTTTCTCACATACACTTTCTCATGCACACGCTCTCTCTTACGCCCTCAGTTTCACACTCAGCCACGAACATATTTTTAGTCTCACATACACTCTCACACACAAGTCACTCACTCTCTTATAAGCTCTTATGTGCCCACTCTCTTGCACTCTCAGAGACAATCTTTTACTTTCTTACACTTTTTCATTCTTTCACACACACTCATACTCTACATACTGTGGTCTTATTTTCTTAGTCTTAAATAAATGTTTTGTGAGAATACTTGCAATAGAAATAAAGAAAATGGTCAAAGCAATATGTCTGTATGTGGTATTTCACCAGGGTCTAAGTTGTAGTCTGGTTCTAAAATATACATCATAGTATACCCAGAAACAGTGATGTTGAGTGTGGCAGAAATTTTCTAGGAGAGTTGATATAAAGTCCAAGGATTCTAATTCAGGATACTTCATACAGTTATAAAACTGAAAGAGATAGAAATCACTGTTTCGACCGATCCTCTCTGTACTAAATGAAGAATCTGAGACACAGCCGGGTCAAGCGATTTCTCACGATGTAAGTAGTTACTTAAAAAACCCACTAGGGAAATTAGTCTCGGGCAACTGTTGAAGGCAACGACATAGCACAATGATTAGGAATATGGCTTATGGAGTCACACTGCCTGCATTAGAAACCCTGCCCGACCACCCAATATCTGTCTCCCATACGCAAAATCGCTTCTCAAAGCCTCAGTTTGCTCATCTGTAAAATTCGTGTAAGAGGACCTACACATTGGGTTGCTGTAAAGGATATATTAGTTAATCCATGGAATGCCTTTAGTCTAGTTCTGGGTTCATAACAAACGTTCTAGAAATGTTAACTATATTGCCTGCCAAGTTTTTATACCTATTTTCAAGATGTTGTTTTAAATTACATTGCTCTTAATTTATTAGGAGTTAGGTGGGGAAAGGCATTCTATCTAAATATTCTGTTTACAGAAATTATAAGAAATCAATGGACCTTATCCTATCAGGAAAAAAGAAATATATTTGGACAGGAATAAGACGAACAAGGACTGTTTTAGTTTCTTCAAATACCACCTAGAGTAATCTACGTCATGAATCCTAGATGTTCTAAGAATGAACACATATCCTCACCTTCCTGAAAGTAGACATGTAACATCCTTCCTGAATTCTGAGTCAGACTCAAAAGATGAACACCAAGCAGGCATCAAGAGGCACATGGGGCCAGTCTCTGAAGAACTCTGAAGAAACCGGGAGGTAAAAGAAGAGGGCAATCAATACTGGCCCACAAAATGAGAGCCACAGCAAATAAAATTATTGATTGTGAGATAAAAACAAGTAGAGAAAGTAGATTATGCCTTAGAATTTTGTTATAGTGAATTATTAAAGAGAACTCTCTTACGTGTATATTTTTTTAATTTTGAATGAACTATTAGAAAATAAAAAATAGAATGTATACTTTTTAAATGGAATCATCTTAATATTTACACCTATTCTGGTTAGAAAAATCTAGCACACTTTTTGAAGATCATAATTCACATTCAAGATGAGGGTGAAAACAGCTTTGTTTCTTTAAGTAATGCTATCAGAAAGCATTTAACAAACACTAAGTTACACATTTTTGCATGCTGAGTGACAAACAGCATAACCCACTTGCCTTCATTCTTAACACAGAAGGTCAAGACTGGAGTCCAGTTTCGGTACTAACTAGAAGTTGAGGAAGAATTGTGGCTGGATTCTGCAGGTTATGCCATAAATTTTATGTTTGTCAGTATTAGTGTTCAAGGATTATACCCCCAACTAGCCTGCATGAATAGTGTGCTCTTCTCTATTGCTTCTCAGCATTCTTTTATATATATTATATATCTAATGTATTTATATAATATATGTTTTATGTATATATATATTATATTAATATATAAACCATCACCACAATCTATGCCATAAGCATATCCATCATTTCCAAATGTTTCCTCTTGTTCTGTTTTTGTGTATGATAAGAACACTTAACATAAAAATCTACCCTCTTAGCAAAATTTAAAGGACACAGAACAGTATTATTAAATAGGCACTATGCTGTATGGTACATCTCTAGGACTCATTCGTCTTGCACAACAAATTTTGTAGCCTTTGAGCAACACCTCCCCATTTCTTCCTTCCCCTGGTTACCACCATTCTATTTTCTGCTTCTATGAGTATAACTATTTTAGATTCTTCATATAAGTGGTATCATGTAGTATTTATCCCTCTGTGTCTGGCTTATTTCACTTAGCATAATGGCCTATGTTCATACATGTTGTTGCAAATGGCAGAAATTTCTTCTATTTTTAAGGCTGAATAATATTCCACTGTATGTATTTACATTTTTAATCCATTCACCTATCAATGGACATATAGGTTATTTCCATATTTTGGCTATTGGGAATACTGCTACAATGAACATGGGGGTGCAGATATATCTTCAAGATTCTGATTTCAATTCCTTTGTATATATACCCAGAAGTGGGATTACTGGATCATATGGTAGTTCTATTTTTAATTTTTTGAAAAACCTCCATACTGTTTTTCACAGTGGCTGAACCGGTTTACATTCCCACCAAGGGTGTACAAGGGTTTCCTTTTCTCCATATCCTTACCAACATTTATCTTTTATTTTTTTATAATAGCCATTCTAACAGGTGTGAAATAATCTTGATTTGCATTTCCCTTGATTAGTGATTTGAACATTTTCTTCTCTGTAGTGTTTATAAATTTCTGTAAATTCCAGGGCATACCTGTGTATTTATATTAAGCCTAGAGAGCTGTCAGGGGTGATGGTGCGGAGGGAGGATGTTGCATGAAGACAGCAAAGGATATCGTGCATTCGATGGAAGGCCTAGCCTGGATCCACATAAAGAAAGTGAGTAGAAGAAGGGTCACCTGCATGGTGCCCCAATATTAATGACTTGTCTGTTTTGAGCAATGTGAAGAAAATAGAGACTTAGGTCTGGAGCTTCAGCTACTTGTGCCTTGGAGAAGCTAAGAACTGCATTCCAAAAGCAAAGTGTTGTTCAGTGAATGTTTGACTTCACAGCAGCCTTGCCAGGGCATGAACAAGATGGTGACCAGTACCCGCTTTGCACGAAAGCACACTATTGTGTGAAATCATATTCAAAGAATGACTTCTAGCTCACAGTGTAGGTTAGAAAATGGTCTCATTTGTTTTGTTCTGAAATAAGTTGAATCATGACAGATTGACTAAAAAAGAATTGGTGCCAGATAAAAGGCTACAGAGGTTGGCATGTTCCCTATATGCTGTGTTAAAGTACCTTTGGGAAAAACATGTGCCCTCAAAGAAATCATTTACATAGAAGCACCTACCATCTAGCTGGTGACATAGATCAATTTAAAGGCATGACCAATATAATACCAACCCATAATTACCACCAATAAAGAAATAGGTATATTAGGGGAGAGGGAATTAAAATGCAAGTGAGTTTACTTTTTAGCTTGCCTTTCTCCATAGGTTCTCTTCTAGACATATTATCAGAATACATAAGCAGCCACTCTTTTTACCTCTATCCTATAGAAAATAGTACTTAATTCAACTAAAAATGACAACAGACCCACCAAGAAGCACAATCCAAGGTGAAGTCTCCTATGCCACATCTATAGAACCAGCCATAGAAAGTACCACAGAGAGCAAGATTATTCCCACTTCAGGGACACACAGATGGGGACAAGCAGATGTAGGACCAGATGAAGTTGTGTGATTCTGTCTTATTAACAGAATCAGGAAAACAAGGGAATTACTAGTGGAATTAAATCTGTTCACTCTCTGGGATGAACATAAGGAAGACCATAATAGAAAGTTGTAGTTAACTCAAGTGTTTTGAGCCACAGTAAAAACTATGGTCCCATTAAGAGTGAGAGACTGTGTCACCTCTTAGTAAACCTCTGGATTCAATTTTGCTTTTTGTGTGTTCATGGAAACAGGTGCTTTCAGGAGAAAGAAACCCCTAATTTTCCCCCAGTATGGTGCCCCTGTACTGATCTCCCTTATGATCCCAAATTGCAATTTTACTACATCAACTCAGTTTTTCCCCCCAATTTAAATGGAAGGAAATATTCTCATGGAAATTTAAAGCAACTTTAATAGAGCTGGCTTCTCCATTTTTCCAATCCTCAAAATGACAAAACCTTATTCTTTCTGAGTGTTTTAATTCATTCATCCAATGAGCATCTCCTGAGATTTTGCTATATCTTAGACAAGGAGAAAGAGCCTGTGATTCCAATGATAAATCAAAATCAGTCTCTGCTTTCAGAGATCACCCAGTCTTAATTCCCATGTTCCCATACTTCCCGTAATTCCCATAATTGTTCCCTTAAGTACCACTTCTGTTCCGTGTATTGGCCAGATCCTACATAAAAGAGTTTTCATAGAGTCTATAGCTCTTACTGGTCTATTCTGAACTGTGCAAACAACTGCCCATCACAGTGCCCAGCCTGCTTCCAACTCTCCTGACCACCAACTTCCTCGCTAGTTCTTACATTTGCAGCCCTATCCCTTATCAAGTCTGAAACAAACTGCTATCTTCCAAGTTATGATCTTGCTTTTTTCAGTGACGATTCTTGACCTCTACTCTGGCAACATGACAATATAAGCTTGGCTTAGGTATGCCCTTCCTGGTTCAGTTTATTCCCAGAACTTATATCACAGATGTAGCACAGAGGCCAAGAAATTAACTGTCAACTCCAAAGTCCTCTTTGTTTCTCTCAGCCAGGGCTGCCCCTAGGATGTGTAAGACCCTCTGTTTATAGAAACCATTTTATTTAAAGTGCATTATAAAATTCATAGGTCCATGTGAGGTATGGTTACTTATCAATAAAGATTTATAAATATGAGTAAAAGTGTTGTTAATTTTTTTTATTGTTAAATCATTGCATGGGAAGATTCTTCATGGTGTTTTGGCAACACCTATTCCTATTTAAGTCCAAGAACCATCTCATAATGTTCTTTTTTTTTAATTTTTTAAAAATTTATTTACTTATTTTTGAGAGAAAGAGACAGCAAGAGAGCAAGGGAGGGGCAGAGAGAGAGAGGGAGAGAGAACCCCAAGCAGTCTCCTCACTGACAGCATGGTGATGACACAGGGCTTGAACTAACAAACCATGAGATCATGACCTGAACCAATAGTCAGATGCTTAATGGACTGAGCCACCCAGGCACCCCTCATCATGTCCTTTATTGTTAAATATGCCATTCCTGTTAAATAAGTCATTCTTGTATAATTTTATATCTCCCACTATGACAAAGAAGTAATAATGCTATCATTATCCAAAATACCATGGCTCTTCAGAACATGTTTATATGGAAACAGCAGAGATCATGTTGCCTCTTAGTAAATAAATACTACTTAATCAATGGTGGTTACAGCATTACTCATGGCACTGCATCATCCCTCATGCTTCCATAAATACTGGCTTTCAACGACTTTCTCAAAGATTGCTACTGTGCTTCCTTCATGATAACCATTAATGCAAGTTTAACTCAAAGTCAGCAGAAAAATGTGAATGATAATTTTCTGAGAATGGTAAATTCACTGTTCTCAATTTTACAACATAAACATGAGGCAACATACCTTCCAACCATCTCTTCTCTTGAGTTCTAGAGTGTAATCACGTCATTCCTAAAAAAGTGATCGCTTTCAGTGTTGACCACACTACACCCCTGCCTTCCAAACACCACTTCTAGTGGGCAGGATAGACAAGAGGTTTGGAGATAGAACAAGAGCAGCCTCATTTGCTCAAAGAATGTCTGCACGTCAGCATGGCTAAAGACCAGCCCAGGCGTGCTTGATGACACATTAGTCCGAGGCAAAAGAAGTCTCAAAGTTCTCAAGGTGGCCCCATTCCTTGGGTAATGTTAATCAGAGGCAGTGCTATGGTCAGAATAAGGAAGAGCCATACCTAATGCACAGATTCACACGAGTGCCTCAAGCTAAGGTAAGTGGTTGAACACTAGTAGCCCAGAGCAATAAACCCTTCTTGTCTCTGATGTGAGAGTCACCCAATCAGTAGATTATCCCCATTCTTGTGACTCAACATCATCCCCATGAAAGAAATACCACACTAGCCAGCAAGAGTAATCTGCTTGCCAGGCTGCTCTTCAGGGAACAGTTCCAGGCCAAAGGACCCAAGAATGACTCCATAGGACCAATTCCCAGAATATTTCTGGGCATCTAGTTAACCTACTCATATAGAATGGAGGGTTTGAGAGAGTCTGAAAGGGGAAAAATAGAGACCAGGACTTACAAAAATCCCTGAGGTGCCTCATCTGGAAGGCACTGGCAGCCCTGTTCAGCATGAGGCTTTGAAAAGGGACTTAGAAAATGTTGATAAAGACTCTTGAAAGCCCAGGGTCCCTGGTCTATGCCTCAGAGACAGAGGCTATGCTTGCCTAGATCAAAGGGCAGTATTGCTAGCTGAGATCAAAGTATGCAAATAAACTTCTTAACGATTGACTTTATCATCCTAAACTTTCTGAGGAAGGTAAAATCTGCAATTACCATGGTCTTGCTTTATTATTCTTGATCTAGCAAGAAAAACAAAACTAAAGCACTAAAAAGTGAAGGCAAAAAAGAGTAAGGTAATGGGAACTTGATAATGAGCTATAAATCTGCAAAAAAATAACAGCAAAGGAAGAGATAAATAAATTATATTCATGCTAAAGGGAACAAATATTGCACTGAAAAAGATTTCCCCCCCCCCCATAATCCAATATCTTCTTTTTCTCATTCTAACCCCTTTCCACCTCCTAATCAGACTCATTATCTTAAAATTATTACTTCAAATGTTAATTTTAGGCATATAGGTATTCTTGCCTAGAACATACAATTTTTTTCAGTCATACCAGAAGGAAAAGTTCCTGGACTTAGACAAAACTGGACATACCTGCTTCAAGCAGTTGTTATTGGACTAGCTTCTATCATCTATGCAAATTCCATGGAAGGAGTTAATTTTTTTTTACTTTTCTTTTCTTGTTCTGTTACTACACTAAAGCTGAATTTTAACTCATTTTAGCATTATACCTGATTTTCTCTTAAAATTACTTTAATGCCATTATTATTTAATGTGTTTTCCATTTTAAGTGTTGTATAGTATACTTAAAGTACTATAGTTACCATGGGAAACAGACTATTTGATCACTCCATCATTTTTCTATTTAAAAAGATGAATTAAATTCCCCCAAAAGGAGGTAAAATCACATTTCCTCAAGATTTTCTTGAGATGGAAACTTAGATAACTGATTTCTAATTTTGCTTCTTTTCTACTTACACTTTCAAAGGTATAGATTTCCCTCTAAGTCCTACTATAGTAGCATTCCATATGTTTTAAGAGGTCTTATATTATTCACTTCAATTTTTTTTGTTGTTTTGTTATTTCTTTTCCATGGATTATTTAGAAATGTAATACTTAATTTTTTAAGCATTTATAAATTTTATAATTGTTGCCCTATCATTGGCTTCTTGATTAACCCACTGCGGTCTGTCATATACTGTGTGACTGCAATCCTTTGCAATTTGTGGACGCTTGCTGTACTGTTTAGTAGAAGGTCTATTTTAGCATACATTCACTTGAAAAGAATATATACTCTGTGATACCTGGATGCAGTATTCTGAATATGTCACTTAGACCAAGTTGATGATTATTTTGCTCAAGTTTTCCTGGTCTTTGCTATGTTTTGTCTACTTACCTTATCATTTCCTGGAGAGGTTTATTAACACACCTAACTATGGTGTGGATGTGTTTGTTTCTTCTTTTAGTTTTGTCAGTTTTTGTGTATATGTTTTGGACTATTTTAACAAGTTTATATGAAATTAGGATTGTTCTGTCTCTCTAGATATTTGACCATTTTAGCTTTATGGAACATTTCTCTTTATCTCTACAAATACTTTTTCCTCAAAGTCTGCCCACCAACTTCTTTTTCAGTTACTAATCACCTGGTATATCTTTTTCCCATAATTTTACTTTCATTTTATCTGTGTCCTTACACTTAAATTGCACGTCTTATAAGCAGCATTAATTTGGGTATTTTTTAATATTATATGAACTATTTCCCTTTAATTGGAATATTTTGTCCACTTACCTTTAGAGAAATTTTTATATAGCTGTGCTTAAGTATGCAAATCTACCATTTGTTTTTAATAATTTATTTGAGTGGTCCTTCATTTCTTCACTTTTCCTTTCTTTTTTTCTTTGAGAATCAAGTATTTCTTTAATTTTTCTATTTTATCTCCTCTATTGCTTTTTAGTTATATTTTTGTATTAATTTTGGTGGTTCTCCTAAAGATTATAGCAAACTCACTTGATCTGTCACAAGAAGAGTTAATTAACTACATCTACCACTTCCCCCCAAATGCAATAAGCTTACAATAGTTAACTTTTTACCCCTTTTCTGCCCCTTGTGCTATTATTGTTATACATTTACCCCTACTATCTTATAATCCTCAAAGACGTTTTTATTACTTTTTAAAAAATCAATGTTATTTATATTTACCTACATAATTACCCTTCCCAATACTCTTCATTCCTTCTTGAACTTCTATGTTTCAATCTATGACCATTTTACTTTTATTTTATTTTTAATTTTAAGTTGTAGTATAGTTTACATATTAGTTTCAGGTGTACAGCATACTGATTCAACATTTATAAACATCATGAAATACTCACCATGATAAACATAGTCCCCATCTGTCACCATATAAAGTTATCTCTCCTTTTCTGACTCTGTGTCTCTTTCCTTCAGTCTGCCTCTCTCTTACCCACCCTCCTACACACACACATACATACAAAGACTTTATTTTAATGTGACTACAAAGTTTAAAGACAAAAGATGAGATATCAAGAGTCTAATTTTGCTACTTGCTTCTATGTACTTTCTTCTTTATAAGTGAATACAGAGGACATCTTTCAAATTAAATGAAAGCATAGCTAAACTTATATCCTACTTCCCTTGCTAGACTCAACCCCAGTTAAGAGTTAAAATATTAGAAAGGGAATATTTTTATGTATCTGTGATGGTTAATTTTATGTGCCAACTTGGCCAGGCTATAAGCTATGCTGCCCAGTGGTTTGGTCAAATACAAGTCTAAATGGTACTGTGAAGGTATTTTTTAGTTGTGGTTATGATTCAAGTCAGTAGACTTGACTAAAGCAGGTTATCCTCCATAATGTGGATAGGATTAATCTAATCAACTGAAGGTCTTAAAAGAAAAGACGTATCTCCAAAAAAGAAAGGAATCCTGCCTCCAGATTGCATTTAGACTCAATACTGCACCAGTAACTTTTCCCTGGATCTTCAACTGCCACTCAGCCCTGAAGATTTAGGACATACCAGTCCCCCTAACTGTGTAAGCCAATTCCTAAAGATATATCTTATATATCTGTATCTTATATGTATCATAATATATGTGTGTGTGTGTGTGTGTGTGTGTATATATATTCCCAAATATATAGAAATATATATATCTTCTCTTTCTCCACAGAGATATTTATTTCCTGAGTTCCAGAGGGCATGGCTACCTCCTAGGACCCAAGGGTTGAGGATGCCATCATGGTGTGCCTGAGGGGCAGAGCATCAAGCCCATGAGGAATCTCAAACTTTAAAAGGTAATGGAGTTTGCCCTGCTGCATTTCAGACTCTCTTCATCTCTGTGACTCTTTTTTTTTTTCCTTCTGATTTTTCCCTTTTGAAATAGAAATGTCTAGCCTGTGTTGATCTTAATATTGCATTTTTCAGGCATATAACTTTTCTGGCTTCACAAGTTCACTGATGAAAAAGAATCTTTCCCTCGGATGAACCATAAGCTGGTCTCACCAGTAACTGATTTACATGATTTAATATGATAAGATTTGGAACTTTTAGTTGATGATGTTTAAATGAAATTTTGGACTTAGAATTTGATGCTGAAATGATTAAGACATTTGGAAATGTTGGGACAGGCTTAATTAATATATTTTACATATGGAAAGAACATGAATTTTGTAGGACTACAGAGTCAACTGTAATAGGTTCAACTGTGTCACCCCCAAAAAAGGAGTTCCCCAGTATCCCAGAAAGGGACTTTTTTTTTGGAATAGGGTAGTCACAGATGTAATAAGTTGAAATGAGGTTATTAGCATGGACCCTAATCCAATATGACTGGTATCCTCATAAGGGATATATCCTCATAAGTCAAAATCCTGTACTAAATTTACAAAACAGAAAATTGGTTCAAATGTTCCAATGTTTAAGGGCATCACAAGGCCAGATTCTCATCTCTAGAAAGTGAAAGCAAAGATACCACCTCAGCTGCCTGCCTATGGACACTGTTTCCTTCTCTATTCAGCTCCTACACTGAGGTATTTTCTATTGGCAAATATATGACGGTGTTAGGTAGATGTTATTATGAATACAGATGGGGCTTGAACGTTTGGGACTAAAGTGTAAGGAAAGTTGAAGGACATTTTCCTCATGATGGAGGGATGAAAGACATATGAGGGATAAGACTACCTTTGAGGTTTCCTCTCCTCTCATATTCCTTAGACTACCGCAACCCATCAAAGCTGGACCAAATTGATGTCTTCAACTTAAGGCTCTGTCTTCTTACCAGGTCCTGGACCAATCATAACTTGATTTCTGCAGAACCAGACAGATGTAGCTGATATCAAGTCACTCTCACTTCCAAGCTCAACCAGGACAGAGAATCCCAGGGGTGACCATTGCTCTGATCTTTAACTCACAGATCACCCCCAAATAACCAGTCTCCTGCTTGGGATAAAGCACCCAATGTGCTACATCTGTAGGAATATATTTCTACTCTGGTCTTTGCAAGAGAAAAGCATGCTCATATGGTTCATGTCAAAGTAATCTTCCTACTCTGGTTTGTGTTTCGTACTTTATAGATGTAACTTTTAATGCTCACAATAACCCTGGTATACAATTTATTATTCTCATTCTCTCTATAGGAGGCAACTAAAGTTCATGATGTTTAAATAATCTACCTTAGTCATGCAGTTAGTAGATGATGGGGTCAAGATTCAAACCAAGGACTGCCTGTAACTGGGTCAGAGAAGCACAAAGAAAACACACTGTTGGAGTTAGATTGTCTCTTAGGAGTACTTAGTTGCTTTCAGCCTTTGAGAACTTCTCACCTTCTCCCTGGTCTTTTCAAGGTGTCACCTGAGCATGGCTTAGTTAATCCTTTGTTGGCATAGGAGTAGAGTCTCATATTTGTACTAAATGCCCTATGCAGCATCCTTTACTCTTAATCAACTCATACCTCTTTGTCTGCCTTATCACTAGTGACTCTGCTAGCATCCATTTCTGGTATCTACACTAAAGAACTAAATCATGACCTGGTCTCCTTCAGTGTGGTGAGGGCCTGGTGGTCCTGTCTACTGCCCTGAAACCATCTTGGCTCTCAGTAGTATTGCAAACCCCCTTCAGGCCAACCATGAATCCTAGGTAGTCTGTCAAAAAGCCCTTGGACACTGCAGTCACTACCTCTTTGTCCTTGCAGCCACTGTCTTCTCTGGCAAGCTCCTCACCAAACTCCTGGCTGACTTTCTTTCTCCATATATCAAAGGAATCCTAGGGTTTGGGTTTCCTATCTCTACTACATGAAAAATGAAGTGGCTCAAGTGAGCCACACTGAGGTCCTCCCTCTGCCAGCACTACCTCTCTAGAACTGATGCACTCTCCCTCTTTTACAATATGATCTTGGCCTAGAAAGTTGCTCTGATTTATAGTTCCTATCTATTATGCCTCCATCTGTCCAGGACTTCAGTCAGTCAGGAATAGTCTATATCTCATCTTTGCCTCTATTCCCATAATTCCTGATATTGGAATGGTATGTTTCTCCTTTCTCACATGAACTCCCCTCATGTTATTCCCTCCTTATTCCTGTGTGAACTATTTCTATGTCTCATTCTTAATGATGGAAGAGCTATCTTCTTTATATTATGGAAGAAACACTATACTCTACATGGTCAGGTGTGCCTCTTGATATGTTAATGAACAATTACCAGTTACAATGCCCTCAGCTATAATTAGTAGACAATGTCAACTCAATTTGGCTTAGACAGTAAAGAAATGGCATTATCAAATGTGATTATTCCCTAGGTAGGTTCATTCCAGGTTTGTTAATTCAGTGCTCAACTGCATCATCAAGACAGATCCCCTACATCTTTCTTCCCTGTCATCCTTAACCAGTTGACAGCCACATGAAAGCTGCCACCATCCCAGGTGTCCCAGGCAGGTACAATAATATCTAGAAGCAGAAGAAAACTACTTTTTCCTCTGTTGGGTTCTTTTATTTGTTTTGTAAACTTTTCAAAATTGAAGTATAATACTGTTGTCACACACTTTTGTAAACACTTGTACTGTCACTTATTTTTTTTATTAGGCCTTCTAGTGAGTATCTCAGTGCCCATGTATGTGTGGTAGGGGGGTGGTGTATTCCCTGAATAATAGCTATTTAATGCTAATTAGATTTAACACAGTGCTTCTTCTATAATTATTTTATATACTACAAGTCTTTTAAAACTCACTTTCACTAACAACTAAGTGATATAACTATTTGGCCAATTCATGCATTCAATTAGATGCTACAACAACATTCCTGTGACTTTTTATGGCAAAGAAAACATTCATCAGAATTATCCTCAGCATCTCACTTTTCAGAATTGTATCACATGCTGATACCTAAGCTAATCTTTGACAAAGAAAAGAACACCATGATTGGCTCAGACCAATCAGTCATAATTTATCCCTGGGCTGGTGCAGACACCTATCTGTCTTAAGGCTCATGGCCCAGTGAAGTTACTAAACCAAATCACGAGAGTGTTAGGAAAAAAGAAAGGAAATGTACTGGTTATTGAATACCCAAAAAAAAGTTCACACTAAAAATTTTTAAAAATCATTTTATCTCTTTTTTTTAAGATTTTTTAAAGTAATCTCTATACCCAACATGGGGCTTGAACCCACAACCCTGAGATCAAGAGTCACATGCCCCACTGACTGAGCCAGCCAGGCATCCCTAAAGTGATTTTATCTCTTGACAAATTCAACCCTTCATAATTATTTTTTCTACTCAAAATCTTATTAATCTAAAGCTAAAAGACTGCCATATTAGGTAAATGAATGAATCAGACTAGTCAGAAGATCATGTACGTGGAAATGAAAAAGAGAAAAACACATTAACATATTTCAAAAACAATTTCCCCATTGACTTAAAATCAATCTGTCACCAAATGTTATAAGCTATAGTCTGAATTTCAAATGAGGTAACATTTGTTAGATGATAATGTTGACTTCAGTTGTGTCAGTTGGCTAATGACCAACATATATTTGAAAGTCAGCGAATCTATGTTTAGCCAACTAATGCAGCATTTGGCTATTAGCAGTGTTATTTGGCTCACAATGGAGATCTTTTTTCCCCCTGTGTGACACTTTGGTTCTCAGTCAGCTGTTAAAGTTAATTGTACATTTTGCTATCTATTGTCAAAAATCACCTGTTCCAGACTTTGGCTATGACATATGTGTTTGAATAGCCATATACTTCTTTTTATGACTACCAACGGTTCAAAGATCAAATCTCTCAAGTCAGAGGTTGAATCTTCCTCATTCCCCTAATAAACAATAAAATCCCTTACACCCTAGCAAGGTATGATTTTCTTTTGACAAAATTTTTCTATTTAAAAATATAATTAGCTTAAAAGTATCTTTTTTAATACATTATTTTATCATACAAATACATGTGTAAAAAATGTGAAAATTTAAAGAACACATTCGATTTATTCTATCATTTGTTTTTTACTAAGAAGATCCAAATTTAGCCTTATTATAATGATGTAGTCTTGTAATAAAACACGCTCTTAAGATTTAAAGATTTAACCACCATTTTCATTAGCTCTCCAAAGTAAATTTGGTAAGGTTTTATAAATTAGGTAACAGTTAATTACCCTTACAAGTTCATTAATTTGACTTTACTTAAATAAACATTAAAATTAATTAGAAACAAACATGATATTCAAGTCTAATTTTGGATAAGGGCATTTACATAAATCCTTTTCTAGATACAAAAAGGTGAAACTGCACATGCTGATGAGGCCAAGGACAAGCTCCTTCCAAATTTCTATTTCCATACATGTCAGCAAACAGCTGGATGCTAACAATAGTAGAGGTTGTTATTTTGACCCCCTTAAAAATAAAATAGGTTATACATTGAGAAGGCAAAAATAATAATAAGAATAATGCCCTAAGATTTAAACATATCTCTCTCAGGCTCACCCAAGCTTCCAGTAATAGTGTCTTCCTCTCAGGAGTTCAGCCATAACCAGGCACCCTGATCCAGTGCAGTTGGGCCCTGTGGTTCTCTCTGAGCCTTTCTCTAGCATATGTAAACATCCCTGGGGGAACAGTGTCCTTGGTTCCTAAATAATCAGTGAGCTACAGCCTTCCCTATCTACCCCTACCACACCATCAGGACTCCAGAGCCTATTTTTGGCTTAGCTCTCTACCCTGGAAAATTATGGTCTTGATCCTTTTTCCTAATTCCTATAGATATTTTTTTTTCTCTAGGGTTGGGCCATGCTTCCAGACCCTTCATCTTTTTTCCAGTCACACCTTCCATTCTTCTATTCTGGATACCGAACAACAAGAATCATGGCCATCCTAAGGCCTTCTGTTGGTCCAAACCTGCCCACTATGATCAGAAACTTCTCAGACTTTAATCTCATTTGGATCTAAACTGATTTTGACACTCTACTTCAAACTCTAATTTAGTTTATTTGCCTTCTCCTATTGGTCAGCTTTCCTCAGACTCCACCAATTAATTATCAATTCTGTGCAGAGGTCAAGTCTGTTGCCCTAGAAGGAAATAGTATTATACCATGCAGCTAGGTAGAAATGCTAATGACAAATGGGTATGGTGCATGTCAGAACACTGGCATTTAGTTGATAGCCTGCTAATGAAAGTCAGCGCACTTCACGAGCTAGAACAAAAAAAGCAAGTGACTGTATCTAAAACAAAAATCTTTTTCCTCCTTCATTAGCATAACTGGATTTTTCAAACTGTAGTTCCAACTCTGTTGCTAGAGAGCAAACAGCTGGTAGGGCGACTATAACAAGAAAGAGGCTTAAAGAAAGCTGTGATTTTTACAGGTCTTCTAATACATGTGTGATATAGCCAATCTGGATACACAGGAAAAGTTAAGAGCTGAAAATGAATGAAATGCTACTTTAGATATATAATAAGAGGATTCTTCTTAAATTATAAGGTCAGAAATTTGTCCACTGTGAAGCATGTGTGTTAATACCAAGAGTAGGTTAGATTGATTAAACAGGCACTTTACATGTACTAGTTAATTCCCACAAAAGTCAAAGGAGATAGTGTCTTTTACAGATGAGGAAACTGGGTCACAGATTGCTAAAGAATCTTATCCAAAGTCACAAAGCAAATTAAATGGCAGAATAAGAATTCAAACCCAGGCAGTCTGACTCCAGGATAATCCTAAATCAATATAAGTCAAAGTTCAAATGGTTAAAGAAGATGTAACCACATTGCAACAATGTGGATGGAACTGGAGGGTATTATGCTAAGTGAAATAAGTCAGTCAGAGAAAGATACCATATGTTTTCACTCATATGTGGATCTTGAGAAACTTAACAGAAGGCCATGGGGGAGGGGAAGGGGGGGGAAAGTTACAGAGAGGGAGGGAGGCAAACCAGAAGAGATTCTTAGATACTGAGAACAAACTGAGGGTTGATGGGGGGTGGGGGAGAGGGGAAAGTAGGTGATGGGCATTGAGGAGAGCACTTGTTGGGATGAGAACTGGGTATTGTATGGAAACTAACTTGACAATAAATTATATATATATATATATATATATATATATATATATATATATATGTCAAGGTTAACTATCATGTAGAAATAAATGCACAAATTCTATGTACTTTGTTTCACAGTAAAATACTTCCAAAACAATTTTAGAAATAGTCTCGGGGCACCTGTGTGGCTTAGTCAGTTAAACATCCGACTTTGGGTCAGGTCATGATCTCACAGCTCCTGAGTTCGAGTCCCGCATCAGGCTCTGTACTGACAGCTCAGAGCCTGGAGCCTGCTTCAGATTCTGTGTCTCCCTCTCTCTCTGTCCCTCCTCAGCTCATGCTCTATTTCCTTCTCTCTCTCTCTTAAAAATAAATAAACATTAAAAAAATTATAAAAGAAATAGTCTCTATTCTGTGTTAAGAGAGCAACACAAATTCTGGAAATTTCATGTCCTTCGTTAAAAGATTGATGATCAAAGATCAACTAAGGCAGCATTTGAGTGAAACATCTTCTCTTGGCTTCTTCTATTATCCTATCCTTAAATATTTAAGTGCTATCAGCAATGTTTACTGGGTCTCTAATGAGAGAGATGCTAGGAATTAAAAAAAAAAAAAAATTGCTAAATCCTTGACCAGCCCATTAACATGGCTGATTTTTTTCTTAATGTTTATTTATTTTTGAGAGAGCAAGAGCACAAGCAGGGAAGAGGCAGAAAGAGAGGGAGACACAGAATCTGAAGCAGGCTCCAGGCTCTGGGCTGTGAGCACAGAGCCCAATGTGGGGCTCAAACCCACGTACCGTGAGATCATGCCCTGAGCCAAAGTCAGATGCTTAACTGACTGAGCCACCCAGGCACCCCTTAACATGGCTGATTCTTGAGAAGTCAAAGCATTGTGGACATTCTTGAAAGAGAAACACTCTTTATTACTAATTAAGACTGTGTTCCCTGTCTTGGTGTACTGGGCTGTACCATTTCTGATCTTGAGAATCCCTTTTCTAAGCAAGAGGCAGACCAAATGTCCTTCCTGATCCTTTTCCCCTAAACAACGCCCATACTGACCTTGATATTTGAGATCTTCCTTCCATAAAGATGAGAAGGAGGATGCAAAAATCAGCCCACAGAAAGCCTTTTCCTAACAGCTTGAATAGTGCACTTTATCTTTCCTTCCCCTTAAACTCTGTCCTAATCCCAAGAAAACTTCCCAGTTGAAAGGCCCAAGAATACCCATTTCCAGACTGCCCTATTGTACCAGATGGTTTCTGGAAGACACAGAAGCAGAATGATATGCAAAGCAATCAATAAAGGAGGATAATACAATAAGGGAAAGAAGGCATCTAGAGAGAATCGGCCAATGAAAGATAAAATTTCCAAAACTCTGCACAACTTGACCCAAATGTGTCTGAATTTCCCCCCTCAGAAGGAAAGACTAGATTATGCTGTAGAAACATAAAATCTCAGTGGCTTATAAAAAGAAATGTTTGCTTTTGGTTACCACTATATGTCCAATGAAGATCATAGTTAAGCAAAGAAAGAAAAGAGAAAGATTGACAGCCTTAAGCAGGCTCTTAGAGTTTCTGCTTCCATCCACATTCTCTGAGCCAAGGAAATCAGATGATCACTTCTGAGTTCAAAGGACAAGAAAGTATAATTCTGCTGGGATGGGCATCACATATAACATGATGCCAATGGAGCAGGGAAGTAAAATTTGCCCCCAGAGAAAAGCAGTGAATATTTTGAACAAAAATACAATATGCCACAGGTTGTGTTTTTTGTCCAGTGGTATGTTATATTCTATGCTGTATAACAAATTACCACAAATTTAACAGCTGAACATAACACATGGGTGACTCCTATAGTTTCTATAGGTCAGGAATCTGGGCACAGCTTATCTGGATTGCCTGCTTTGGGGTCTCATAAAGCCGAAATCAAAGAGTCAACCAGAGTTTTGGTCTCCTCTGAGTTGTAAGGTCCTATCCAAGTTCACACATAGTTGTTAGTAAAATTCAGTTCCTTGTAGCTGTAGATCTGAGGCCCTTGGCTTCCCCAGGCTGTCCTCAATTCCTTGCCATGTGGGCCTCCCTTCCTGACATATGCAGCCTACAGTGTGACAGCTCCCTTCAGAGCCAGCAAGAGAGTCTCTGGAGCAAGTCTGTTAGGAAGACAAAGTCTTAAATACTATATTGTAATCATGAGAGCAACACACCATTACCATTGCCATCCTCTACCATTTAGAAGCAACTCACCAATTCCACACAAACGTAGGGGAGGGGATTATATAAGGGTGTGAACACCAGCAGATGGAGATCATGGGGCCCACCCTAAAGTCTGCTCATCACAGGTGGAGGGGTGGGGAAATAAGTGAGAGAACTTTAAACTCCCTCAAGGGAATATACTGTTAATATATACTTTAAAACCATGGCCAATGATATTCCAATTCTCACCAAAAACATTATATTGTAGCTCCCAGTACTTGTAAGATTGTTTAGACTTGAGATTATGGCACCAATTTCATTTTAATCCCATAGTATTTCCCCTGCCCTGGGCTACTATTTCTCAAAACCATTTAAAAAAAAATATTTGGTCACAATATTGATAAGAACATTTTTGCTTCTTTACTTTTGTTTCCTTGACGATTGTAACTATTTTAATATATACTGACCCTAAATACATTCATATCTTTTTGTCTGTTCCTTATGAACTATCAATTAGCATTTCCACATTAGTCACAGATGATGTGTGTCATGAGAATAGCTAATAAACACAACCTATGCAAAGCAGCTTCTATCAAAGTAAGAGAATGCCAACCTCGTGGATTCCACAATCAATGTGTATTATGTGTTTACAAGACAACCAGTTCAAATAAAACCACTACCAGAGATCATACTAAATAAAAATGTTTGCTTACCAAAAAGAAATTTCTAAATGTTAATTATGACCAATCTGCTTTTTCCCAAGACTAAAATAATGCTGCAAAAGACTGTCAAATATAAGTTGTCAACAATAAGTCTGTCCAATTGTAGCAGTGCATGATATATATACTGTGAGGAATATTTTGACCTAAAGAGTAAAATTCATTTCAAAGGAAAAGTGCAAACATTTTGCAGAGCATAAGTTGTGTTGTGTTGTAGTACTAATAAAGTGCCTGATAGATGGGAAGTACAAGGTTTCTCTCACACTGTAATAACAAAAGTACCTTGGTCTCAACAAAGTTTCATAATAAAATATTATATTTACACACAACTACTAGACGACATTGGCAACACCAATGAAGATATGATTCCTGATCTTAAAGGTTACATGTTGTACTTATTCTCAAAGACACTGGATGGTAGCATGACAATCCAAATGAAAACTGGGCTTATTTAGCAGGTCAGAAGATACTCAGCCTGACTCATGAGTAATGAAATACTAATTCAAACAGTGAGATACAACTTTTCATCTAATATAATATAGGTCAAAGATCAAGGTTTTGAAAGTGCTGTGTTGGCCATGGTATGGAGACATAGGCACTCTCATGATATGTTAATGAGACTAGAAATTGGGACATCCTCCTTGGCAGGCAATTTAGTAATATCCATCAAAAAATTAAAATACACATAAACATTGACCAAGGAGCTCTGCCTAGATTTATACTTACACATCAGAGTAAAGACATTTTCTCAAGGATAACTTCCAAAACAATACCAGATTTAAAAATCTGAAAAAGGCAAAGCAGAGATGTATGTATACAAGATGGTCCCACTTTGTTTCAAAGAGGTGGTGTGTGGGGGGGTATATATTTACGCTTTTGTACACACATTTTTCTTTCCTTTCCTGGAAGGATAAACAAAAAACCTGTGAATAACAGTTACCTCTAGCAAAGAGAGCTGAATTGTGAAGTAAAAATACATATTTCTTTTTATTTGTAGTTTCTAGTACTATTTGAACATTTTCTTTCCATTTTTTACAATTAAAAATAGAAAAAATAAATAAGAAAATGAAACTGACTTCATCTGAATGAATCAGATACACTGAAAGTCATATTCTAATTAGAATTATGGAGTTACATTTGGCTTCTCAGACTACCCACATCTTAAAAGTCGTTAGGAGGCAAAATGAATGATAGGACAGTTGTCACTCAGAATGCTAATTGCTTTCGCTGGCATTCTGAGTGGTATTTAGGCTTTGAAGTCTTCAAAGCTAGCATGACCTCAAGAAATTCATCCTGTTAGGTTCAGAGTCATACTCTGAAGGTGACAGCATTGAGGTTCTGGGACTAGGACATGGTCTGGGAGACTAAAGCCTAGATGGTACCACTGTAGAGGGTAAGAAGTCATTTGTTCAGGAAGGAATCAAGAACCCACTCAAAATGTGATTAGGCAAAACTGCTTTGAGAAGTTTCTTTATTCCCAAAGTAGAAGGCATTCCAAAAACTGGACTCCCAGAGTCTGAAGACCAAAAATGGACCAAAAAACAACCCAAGTTCTCAAACACACTTCATCTATCCACTTACTCTCAGATTCAGACTACCCCCTGGTGGTTAAGTTTAAAGGAGAGATTCCTTTCTGTCTAACTGTGGCCATGGATTCAGAGGAATAGGACTTGTTTTATCATGAAGACAGTCATACTCCCCAGATATGAAAAACATAACACAACTGACCATCAGGCAGGGGACAAATCTCTAGTATTGGCAGTATGAGTGGAGGCTGAGATGGGGAAGACAATAATTGGTAGGAAAAATTTTTATTTTAAGTAAAATATTTTAAAATGTTCCCCTGCTTTGTAAATGCCTTTTATTCTGGCCTCATTCTCCTTTCAAATGTCACAATTTTTATTCTGCTCAGTGTCATATGCCCCAGCCTCTCTGAGCTTCAACTGATTCCTTGGCCCTGATTTGTCCTCATATAGGTTAATAACATGTCACCTCAGTGTACTCTAAGTCACCAAAGACACACATGACTTCATCTTCTAAATTACCTAACACCCTCAGGAAGAATTTGAATCTCATGGCTAGAACTAATTCATGTATATTTATCTCACTGGATTTGGTGTCTTCTGAATTCAGTGTTAGAGTAAGCTATGGTACCTGAACATTATTTATGGAATACATGGCATCTTCATATAAATATCAAAATACCTATGGGCCCTAAGTAGCATGTGTAAATAAAAAAATGAAGAAATAGATATGTTTGCAGATTCCTTCAAGTGTCCAGCTATTTGTTCTGCTTTATTTAGTTTTAGTGAAACTGCAACTCTCCCTAAAGGGCTGACTTCTTGAAATTGCCTTTTTTCATCTAAGGTTGGAATGAGAAATATATTTTGATATCATTGAAAAACCCCTACAGAGTTAAGAGGTGGAGGATGAAGTCTCTCACGTTTCTAAGATTAAAGATAAAATCCTCAGATCTTCCTTTCTTATGATAGTGCTTTCCATTCCTCCTTTTAAAAGCAAAACATTAAAATGTAGTCATGATTTTTTAAATTAAATAGACCAAAAGATAATATTCTAAAATATGGATGAAAATTTTGGCAACCAATCACTAAAATTAAAACTATAAAAAATCAAACAATTCAAAAATAGCCCTTTGGCCAAGAAATGACTCTTTCATGTGTTTGAATAGCTAAAAAGTGACTAACATCTTCAGGCATTGTGGAGGTAGGATGTCCTGATTGACAGCCTCTCCCTAGATCCTAGTTTGGGAGTCTCGGCATCACTAACCATTCTCTCATGCCAAAGGTTTATGCCTACAGCAAGAGGGGGTACATTCACACCTTCAGATGGCACATCCAATCACAAACCAATAATCAAACACCAACAATCAGCCTTAGTATTCTTCAAGTCAACCATTAGCTCGTGGGACCACAAACCCTCTTTTTCTCCCATAGTTCTTTCCATCTTCTTAGAAAGTTAAAAACTATGAATTGGCCTTCACGAAGTGTTAAAAGAAGTTTGACCAATGGTTGCAAAGTATCAAGGTCATCACCCACAGTTAAAGCAAAAGCAGAAACTGAAAAGTCTTACTATGGCTTACAAAACCCTACAAAATCTGAACCCAGTCCCTCTGACCTGCTTCTTTTTTAGTGCCTCCCCTTCTCCCCATGCTTCAGCCAAACTCACTTCCTTGATTATCTTTCACACAACTGGCACACAGCTGCCTCGGGCCTCTCCATTTTCTCCTTTCAGATACCCTTGAGACAAGCTCCTTGTACTCCTTCAAATATCTGGCTCAAATATCACCTCAATGCCACCATCCCATCCCCCAGCATTCCTGATCACCTTACCTTGATCTATTTTTTACATAGTATTTACCAGCTTCTTAATACTATTTAATTTAATCATTATATTTAAGTATTCCAGTCTATACCAAACCCCAACACACACACATTATAATGTAATCTTTACACGAATGGGTAGATTTGTCTGGGTTTTTTTTCACTGTTGCCTTATCTGTGTCCAGAAGAGTGTCTGGTATGAGCATCTGATAAATACTCAATAAGCCCAATGTTGTTAAATAAACAAATGAAAGCAAGAAGATATTAACAGTGTTCGGCAGATTGGTTCTTTTTGCTGTCTAAGAGCAAGTCCGGGTCAGAAAGACAGCCTGGGTCTGGAGCTCCCAAGTGGTGCAGTATACAAAATATACAAACAATACAAAACCGCAGAAGCAAACAGGGTCAAAGGTGGTGTAACAGAACTTGAAATCTTCAGTAGTTACTGCTAGAATAAGTCTAGGGTAACAGTCGCTTGTCCCCTGCTTCTGAAGGATTTTTCTCCTTTTAAATCCAGAACATCTCTAGTCGGTTTACTAGGCTAGTCACCCTGTCCTGCACAAACACTGCCTCTGGTTTAAAGACTCTTCATTCTCTGATCGTAATTCCTCAGTTTTCATTACTACTTGAAGTAATACCTTCTCTGAAAGGATAGAGGACCCTGAGGGCAAATCTAAATAACCCAGTAACTTGAAATTTGGCCCCACTCATTCTCATCAGAACTATCAACCCCCAGGGACACCACTTTGATATTAGCAAGAAGATCTACATCATTTATATTCAGTTGACTGGGTCAGGAGAGATTCTTAACCACTCTCTTTTATTCCCTCAGAATCATTCTGCGGTGTATCTGAAATGCCTACCTTTGCAATGACTGCTTTTCTGCTGTGGATATATGTCTCCCTCTCTTATTTGCTCACAAATTACAGAGTGAGTACATTTGTGTTGTGACCTCTTCCCTGCATCACTCACACTGTTCAGGACCCACATTCGATTGGTAATCAATATCACCTGAATACTAAGTCTTCTTGACAAGTGAATACAGTGAAGTATCCTCTGTATGAAGATACAAAGAGAATGAAAACTAATGCTTATTTAGCTACAGCACGTCACACATACTTTCCAGATACTGCCTTATTTCAACCTCACAAGGAATTTTCACAAGAAATGGAGTATGTTTTACTCCATCAATTACATTTTAAGCTCCTTGAATAAGTGACAATGCTTCTCTTGCTTATCACTAGACCCACATCTAACAAGATCCCTAGCCCATAGCAGCTCCTCAGTAGTTTTAAATAAGTGAGTGAATAAAATTATATCATGGGAATTTCTCTTACCTATAATTCTGGCTCAAATTCCAATTCCATATCCTGTCTTATTAGCTGTATTTTACTCACAGGGCTGAGCCTCACAGGATGGTGACTATGATCTTTTTACATCCCAAGACAGTTTTTTAATGCAAACACAGTGATCATTAGAAACTCAGTTAATATAGAAAAATATCAGGCTGTCTCAGCCTGATTTAATTTCACTGTGACTTAGTAGAGAATAAATGTCTTTAGTAAAACATCTATTATTTCAAATATCTCATTGTCCTGCTTTTAGGTGGTTCATTGAAGCAGCCTAAGGTGAAATTCAAGATTTCACACAATAGAGCATTTCATAAATATATCATATTATTAAAACATGAGCTTTCTTCAAGATACCTTCTGTCAAGTTATAGGTTATGGAAGCAGCAAAGCAGTTTATGAATTCGTTTTAATTCCCATCATTCCATTAGGTGTGAATTAGACAACAAATCTGCATCTGTTTCTCAGCTTGAATCTTTTTGTAAGATGTTATTGACATGCAGTTAAGGAACCAGGAATACACTTCACTCTAAGTTAAACATGACGATTAATGGATGACCTTTTTTTATGGTTTCACTATTTTTAGAAATAATAATAAATATTTGTTCTGGTCATAGGCCCACTCAGGGTATATAATACCAGAAAAATAATTTTAGCTTCAATTCCAATATTTAGTTTATTAAACTTCTATCCCTTATTAGCCTTAGAGACTTTTGTAGTGAAATATTAAAAAACAATAAGACCATTAAAGCATTATTTTATAGCAAACACACCAGAGTCCTAGTCTCAAAAAATCCTATTGATAAAAATTTAAGGGCAGTTTGACTTACATAGAATTAATTCAACCAGGAAGGCAACAATGAAGTATGATATTAATCTTTTGAATTAATCTAGCAAAAAGTAATTTGTGCACTAATTTTTTAAAATTTATGAGTTGCTATTAAACTGAACTGTCCAGAAAATTATTGCCAATATAACAACCACCAAAATAGGAAAGAAAAGGGCACTTTTCTGTTTGATTTTTCTTCCTCAATGTTTTCTTAACTATTTTTACCAAATTTATCTTCTAGGTAAACTTTAGAATCAAGGTACATTAAAAAGTCAAATTTTATTGCAGTTCTTACATTGAACTTACAGATTTTCTCAGGACTAATTGATGTATTTACAATATTGAATCATCCACACCAGAAATATGTTATACCTCTCTGTTTGTCAGTATTTTCTGTATCTTTCAGTACAGATTTATATTTTTTGTAAAGTATGTACCTTTAACATTTTTGTTAAATTTATTCCTAGGTATCTTAAAGTTTTCCACGCTCTGGAAAATGGATTATTTCCACAAATACATAGAGATATAAGAAACCAAAGCAAATTACATTTGAAATCTAATGTAACTGGACCTGATTATCAATATGACTCATCAGGTCAAGTCACAATCCAGGAATGGTCTTTTTAAGCTTGCCTTTTTAACTCTATTAGAATATGGTGATTCCAAGAAACTATTCAAGAACTTCCTGATCAGAAACATATGTGCAATCTAATAATGTTTTTATATCAAACTTGAAACAGCAGTCGTAAGACAGAAAAATGAGAAATAAGCTGAGATAACTTCACAGAACATCCAGTTACACAGAGCTCACTGCAATGTACTAGCTCTTTCAGAGCCAAGGGAAGAGGATGGAAGGGAAGCTTTATTCCAGCAATAGCTGCCAAAAATTTTTATGAGGCACATGCAGAGAAAGTGGCTTTGAAATTTCAATTTCACTCACCTCCCCAAATCCTGTGCTAAACACCTGGTGACTGGTGAGTTTATCATTGCAAATGATAAACTGCAGTTGTAATCTTGAAAGGATTACTAAAGAGAAATAGGAGTCTTTTTATTAAAAATAAGATTTATGGAATGGGAACAGAATTGTGCTTATCATAAAAACTCCTATTTGCTGAGCTTTTGTAGCAACAGAATCATTTGCTAGACATTTATTCTCCATAGGCCCTAAGTCTCCTTTTTTTTTTTTTCATTTAGCTTTACAAGTCACATCTCCCACCTATTGAGTTCACTAAGAAGCCCAGTCATTTCCAACTCTTGTGAGATGAAGCAGGCACTTTGCAGAGCTCCAAGAATAGTTTGTCCTATTTAAGAAACACCAGATGGAACAGCTAATGCTGTGCCTTGCCTCATCTGTCCTGTCAACGTGGAACAACTTTTACTTTCTATCAAAACCAGGAAAGCCTTTCCCTCCATACAAAGAGAAAGGGAAGAAGCATCTCTGGATCTCCATCCTCTAACACAGCTGCACCGTGCCCTGAGCCCCTAACCCAGGATCAGTTTTTAAACAGCCATAGAAGAGGGATGGGTGAAATAGATGAAGGGGATAAAGAGGTACACATTTCCAGTGATGAAATAACTAAGTCATGGAGATGAAAAGTACAACACAGGGAATACAGTCCATAATATTGTGATACTGCTGTACGGTGACAGATGGTATCTTCACTTACCATGGTGAGCACTGAGGAAAGTACACAAATATCAAATCAGTATTTTGCACACATGAAGCTAACACTCTATGCTAATTATATACCAAAAATAAATAAACAACCAAATAAATCAGCCACAGAATCAGGATTGGTGATTATTAAATAAAATTTTGAGCAGGGGTTTGCATAATGGTGTTCAGTCGGTATTGAGATTTCAAAGCTAAATTACCAACATAAATCTAAAAGAAGGAAAAGGTGACATATATAAAATCTATTAGAAGAATCAAACACTGAGGTTTCTGATGGCAATGACCATGTGGGGGGGGGGGGGCAAAAAGTATCTAGCCCTTTCATCATTCTCCCCAAAACACCAATTCCCTCCTCCCCCTGAATGTGTTAATCATATACCTTTATTTAACTTCTACCAGTTTTTAAGGAAGACATAATCAAAGTTTACCCTTTCTAGGGACATATGTGCTGAGGGAAGATGCGTTTAAAATATATAAATAACCGTATTAGAGAGAAACCTGGAATAGAGAGTATCTCAGATCAAAAGTCCAGCTCTATGTATTCCCTATCTAGATGCCTTTAAATGACACATGGAATTAACAGAAGAAGGTACTATGAAATAAAGGTATTCCTTAAGATTTTCCAACAGTACCCTAATACTACCAGCTAAGCTTAATGTTATGCATGGTTATTCCCAAGTCAGCTAACACTGCCATTCATGATGGGAATATAGTCCATAATATTGTAATACTGTTGTATGGTGACAGATGGTATCTTCACTTACCATGGTGAGCAATGAGGAAAGTACACAAATATCAAACCAGTATTTTGCACACATGAAACTAACACTCTATGTTAATTATATACCAAAAAATAAATCAACAACCAAATAAATCAACCACAGAATCAGGATTGGTAATTATTAAATAAAATTTTGAGCAGGGGTTTACATAATGATGTTCAGTTGGTCCCACTCATGATGTTACCCCAGGGAGAACTTGTTTCCCTGCATCAGTCATTTGCACAATCAGCATTTTAAAATCAAGTGGACAGTTGTCATATTACAAAGAAATCAAAGGTCATTCCTTACCAGGAAAATTTTGGAAAGTTTCTTCTTACAGGTTTCAGAATACCTAACAAAGGGCAAAGTGCTAGATATCAAAGTTCAGTAATAGCTCTCTTCCGGAAAACAGAGTTGATCTCATATTCCCCATCTGTAAGAAGGAGGTAAGTTAGACCCACTGCACTCAGGATGCTACAGCTGACCAACCTCTTATATGAGCCTATTAGTGGAACCAATCTGTCATAAATTCCCTCTCTATTAAGTCTATCTCCTGAAATCAAAAATGAGAAGTCAAACAGGCCAAGGAATATACAGTACTTCAGACTTTTCTTTAAAGTTATTTGAAAGGGAAGAGAACTAGAGTAATTCACAGTTTGATCCCTGTTCATAGATATGCTGATTAGAGAAAAGTTGACAAAAGATCATGAGCTATCTGGAAACAAAAGCTATCCAATGGATTCTTCATAAACTAGATGAGCAGGCCCCTAACCCCCCCAAATTAGATTACAGCCCCAAAGGCATGATTTTCAAGCAAAAACTGCCATTCTAAATTTTTGTGTTATTCTCTTATTCTAGATGACACTTCTAGAGATAATATTATGTTCAGTTTCATTATTTTATTACCTACTAAATCTACATGAGTAAGAATAAAACAATAAAGGCCACGTACAAATGGTGAAATTTTATATTAGGACGGGATATGCTATGCTATGCTAACAAATACACCCTGAAATGTAAGTGGTTTGACAGAACAAAGGCTTATTTACTGCCCACATCATAGATGAATGTGGGTTGGAAGGATTTCCTTCGTATCTTTCATAAACTGTGACTTTGAGTTCTTACATCTTGAGACAATGACATCTTTAAAACACACAAACTAGGGGCGCCTGGGTGGCGCAGTCGGTTAAGCGTCTGACTTCAGCCAGGTCACGATCTCGTGGTCCGTGAGTTCTAGCCCCGCGTCAGGCTCTGGGCGGATGGCTCGGAGCCTGGAGCCTGTTTCCGATTCTGTGTTTCCCTCTCTCTCTCTCTCTCTCTCTCTCTCTCTCTCTGCTCCTCCCCTGCTCACACTTTTGTCTCTCAAGAATAAATAAACACTTGGGGCGCCTGGGTGGCTCAGTTGGTTGAGCGTCCGACTTCGGCTCGGGTCATGATCTCACGGTCCGTGAGTTCGAGCCCCCCGTTGGGCTCTGTGCTGACAGCACAGAGCCTGGAGCCTGTTTCCGATTCTGTGTCTCCCTCTCTCTCTGCCCCTCCCCCGTTCATGCTCTGTCTCTCTCTGTCCCAAAAATAAATTAAAAAAAAAAACAAAACAAAACACACAAACTTTGCATTCCCAGTGGAAGGGGAAAAGAGAATCAGGATAAGGAACATAAACCCTTAATTGCTTCACCCTGGAAGTCACACAAGTGCCTTCTGCTCCCAATTCATTGGCCAGAATTCTCTCCTTGCAGGGAGGCTGGGAAATCCAAGGACACAAATCACCATCTCTGCCACAAGAACTCTGCAGTCAAGCATGAGAGTCTGATTCCTATGGCACCTTAGCAAGTTACCTAACCTCTGCTCATCTTAGTTTCACCATCTGTAAAATGGGAATAGCAAAACAGCTGACAGGACTGTCACGATTAAATCAGCATCTGCATAATTATCTAAATTAATGCTCAAAATATATGGCAGCCATTGCTACCACTGTTTAAATGATTGAAGATTTTTGTAATGGCCCTAAGGCTAAAACAGATTTCAAGTTCAGCACCCTAAGATTATAAGACTCTTTTGGCCTTTAAAATCATCCTTGTGTGGATCTGAGCGTGTGCACTTTCAAATGCACTGCACCAGATCAAACTCTACACACACGAACATCCACCTTTAATTTACCACAGCTCTGTCTTCTCTGCTTTCTAATGAATGTTTCAGTTGCAACACTCCCAAGGCTTTTAGCCTGATTGTTTACCTCTGAAGATCAGGTATTTGCTTTTTTCTTTCCTTGTTGGTGTCCTTGTCTCTCTCTCTGTCCCCCACCCCTCTCTCACCACCAATGGATTGAAAGCTTCACAGATAACATTCTGTTGATCAAATGCATTTTTATTTCTGAAGGTTTACTATGTTTTCAGAAACTAGGTTGAAAAAAAAAATTCAGAATCCCTGAATGCCTTAATAGGCAATGGAACCTAAGTGGCAGCCTTTTTATTCCTTCCCTAACTTTGCCTTCCCTCATTAAAGAGCTCAATTTAACACAGGTAAATGAATATACCTTCAACATTAAGCACTCCTGGGTCCAAATCCAGAAAAGACAGGTCCCTCTTCCATCTTCAACTCCCTATTTCAAAACAACTCCATAAAAGTCTTACCAAAAAGAGTGGATGAGAGCTCTGGTGTTGCTTTTTCTCATTATGCCTTTAAGATTTGATTCACACTACAAAGATCTGTCAACACAATCATTCCGGTGGCAAGAGAGACAGCAGCTGCTGCCTAACTAGGAAACCAATATTATTCCTGGAGTGTGTGTTGTCCCGCAGGGTTTGGATTAACTCAAGATGGATACTTTCTCTCCAGTGCTTTGTTACAAATCACTTCTGGTAGTACCAGAGGTACCGCAAAGAAGCATTCAACACCCGCAAAGGAGTTATTTAAAATGAAATATGAAGCGTTCTGACTGCTTCTGGATTATCTTTGCTGTGTTTCTTAATGAATTTTTTAAAAGGAAGTAGCAGCTTTTCTTCTATTAGAGTTCCTGAAAATGTGCTTGTGCATATATCAACCTTGGTCAAGAAAATACTTGAAATATTAGCTTAGAAAATAGGAACCTTTCCACTAGTCTTAGTTCTGCTTATACATTCAGTTAGTATTTGCTTTGTGATAACCCAGACAACTCTTACTCAAGCACATTTGACTTCCACAGAGCGTCTGGGGGGTCCTCCAGTACTTAGACAGGCACTGAACTCCCAGCTCCTGCTGTTGTAATCCCTTCCTCCCTTTCACCGCCCCAGGCCCAACTAGGAAGAAAGTTCAAAATACTCTACAAACCATCTGAAGAATGTCTAATGCTCTAGGGCAAATGAGCCATCAAAGATAAGTCAAAGACCTGACTTTCAATGGAGCAGGGCAAAGAAATTATACCTAAATTGTTCTAAAAACCCATGGTCTTTAGTTCCTCCAATTCCTGAAATCATCTTGTACCTTAAATCATGCCTTATATAAGGTGACTCTGCTGGGTCATTACAGACATCTCTAGGAATTGCTCCTAGTTATCATAACTGACTTCAAAACTTCCAGGAAAAGTGGGGGGAAATCTCTTGTGGTTCATCAACTCCTTGTGAAGGGAGTGTGATGTCACAAATCCCCAGAAATGCCTGACTCTTTTCTTCTCTCCTACTTGCCTCCTTAGATCCTCTTTGTATGCATCTGAACAAAAAGAGACAAGATAAAACAGATATCCTTTAACTTTGCTACATTAGTTGCTAAGAAAATGCTTTGAGTATGAGTCCTGAGCAGATTTTATAATGTCAGCTGCTGCTGGCTCCTCTGAGCATGGAAAGTTTGAAACCAATTCAGACCACATTCTAAGTGGCCTTGTCATTCACCCATAAATAGGGCTCCATCAGAAACAGATCCAGGAACCCAAGATAATAAGCATAGCAAGAAGGAGCTATTGTCATCATGTACTAAATATCTTTTATGACCAGAAGAGCAAGAGGTCAATTTAACTGCATGGCCTGGACAACTCCTATCTACCTCCTCCCTGAATCTTAGCCCCTCATCTACAAAATAAGATTTTCCTGGGGCGCCTGGGTGGCGCAGTCAGTTAAGCGTCCGACTTCAGCTCAGGTCACGATCTAGCGGTCCGCGAGTTCAAGCCCCGCGTCAGGCTCTGGGCTGATGGCTCGGAGCCTGGAGCCTGTTTCCGATTCTGTGTCTCCCTCTCTCTCTGCCCCTCCCCCGTTCATGCTCTGTCTCTCTCTGTCCCAAAAATAAATAAAAAACGTTGAAAAAAAATTCAAAATAAGATTTTCCTGACCTATTCTTCAGGATAACTCAGGCATGAAGTAATAGTTTTGTCTAATGTATTCTGCTATCTCATGTCTGGGATAAAGTGAAAATAATAAGGACTAAAAGAAAGGTGCGTTAAGTTTCTTGTAGATATAAAATGGAGACAATTATTGGACAAAACTACACAAGAAAAACGGAGTTACAATCAATGCCAAGGATGGCCCATCACATGGAATGTGACTTAAGGAAAACCATGGAAACTAACATGCTTAAGTGCACCTCCTCCAACAAGCTATCCCTGGTACCCCAGTTGAAACCTTGAGTCCTTTAAAAATCCCAGCATACCTACGAGAGGAAAGAGGTAGATAGTAATGCCTTAGCTTGGATGAGTTATCAGAAAAGATTCAGCCCTTTGTGTCTGAACAGGTTACAGAAGGATTTGTAAGGGACAAGGCAGGCCCCCAGACCCAGAGGAAATGGGGAGCTATGAACTGAGGTAAGGATTGGAATGCAAGTTTGGTGGGGAGAGGAGACAGAATCAAAATTCCTGGAAAGCTGGATACAAAGTGGGGACTGGATCACCAAAGAAATGATGGATCCAAAAGTCTGAGTTAGGTCTAAATGCACAGTAGGTGTTTCAGTGGCCCTAGCGATGACAAATGATATGACAAATGGCCTCAAATTCAAGGAGTGATATACACAATTCTATCACCTTTCCACCTAAGGCTTCCTCTACTAGACTACAGTTTGAGATTAATTCTCTACATCACTGGGCAATATTACCAACTCTTTTTGTTGAACACCGTCATCATCCTCTGATTCTATAAGGATTTCTGTGCTAGGTTTCTGAAACTCATAGTGGGACATCAAAGCCCATCATAGTTTTGGTCTTCTCCTTTCATGGCAAGTGGTCAATTGCCAAAAATCCAAGCTAATATTTAAAACCAGTAACCTAAACATACCAGAATGGTGAACAGGAAGGAAAATCCATTTCTTCACCAGTCTGTTTTTGATCTTTCTACACCTGAAACAGTACTTACCAGTTTTCAGCCAGGATAGTGTTTTAATTCTCTCATACATATGGGAAATTGTACAACGTTCTAAAGCCTCAGGCAAACAAGTAGACTCTTTCAATTTGCTACGACAATTATTTTGTCCCAATTAAAATAGCCCCACAGAACTCATAGCGGAGCTATGAATTTACTATAGTGCTTCCAAGACCTAGTAAGGATAATAGCTAGTATCAGTTCAGGACTTCTATGCTAAGTGATGTTCTAAATGATCTACATTTATTTACTCATTTAATCCTCATCCAGAGATTGCTGAAGTAGCACCATTCATAACTGCATTTTACAGATAAAACTGAGGCACAGAGAACTTCAGTAATTTGCTCAAGGATGCAGAAATAGTAAGTGGTAGAGCTGTGATTTGAAAAGATTCAGGTTGACTCCAGTACTTAACTAACTTGCTGCCGTACTTCCCATTGCTTGTACGTGCTGCTAAATTTCCTTCAGATGACCTTAGAGGAGACCTTTTCTTAAGCCAACAGGCTCCAGTGAAAACTGGAGTACCATTTCCCAAGTGGTATTTCCGAATTCTGTTCTCAAGGAGATCAATAAACATTCTGTGAAAAAGGGATCTCCGTTGAAATAAGCGTGGGGATGTTAAGTACTATATTCCCTTGTAGAGAGTTACAATTCATGGGAGCATTTCAAAAACAATGAGAAGTTCTATAGTAAAGACATTTGCTTAAATTTGTTTAACCCAGTATGTGTCAAGGGTACTTGACAATAGGACTCATTGTTTTTAACCCTGCATCAATTGACATTCTAGGGAACAGTGTTTATGAAACATTGTCTTGAGAAAAGCTGGTCTAGAGCCATGACAATATATTTAAGCTCATCTAAACATGGTTTATGGGATATGTGAACCTTGAGGTCTGAATGGAAACTGAAAAACCAGCCCCTTCCCAGGTGACTTTAGAGGAGCACAGAGAGTAGGATGCATGGTCTTATAGTAGTGGTTCTCAACTGGGGAAGATTTTGACCCTAAGGGACATTTGGCAATGTCTGGAGACTTTGTCACAACTAAGGGATGGTACTGGTATCTAGTAGGTAGCAACTAGGGATGCTGGTAATCAGACAATGCACACGACAGCTCCCCACAACAAAGAAGTATAGGGTCTAAAATGCCAATGGTGCCACTACTGAGAAAATCTGCCTTAGAGGATATGACCCCACCTATTGCTGACCTATAATTAGGGAGAGGACCAGTCCACTGGACCATGTAAATCCCATGAACAAATATCTATATCATCAGCACATGGCTATTCCTATTACATAATATACACTTTATCAATATTTGTTGTCTGATCATCTAAGCTAAAGGATTCTTCTCTAGCCTCTATAGTGTTTTCCTACTAGAATTTCAGTACTTCAGGAACTTCTGGCTGAAGGAAACCCCTGAGAAAAGCCACTCTGATGCAGGGAGGCTGGCTGACTTAAGAGGGAAACAGGAGGAGATGCTAGGTTCGGGCATCCTGGTCAATGAGCACATTTCTTTTATGTGCCTCACAAGTGTAAGGAATATTTGAGAACTTGTGCCTATGCCTGAGTGCAATGGCTGGCTAAAATAGTCAATTAGAATTTCTTTGTACTAGAGACAGTGTTTTTCTCCCTGGCTTTTAGGGAAGGTTCTTAGGACAGGAGTTTCTCTAACCTTGAATAAATAGGAGAATCTGGCCCACTGGGTTTGGAAGAAACAGATTAAGCTGCATATTAAGATACTTGGCAAATAAATAAAATGAATGAGAATAAACTGAATTGTGTCCTCAGACCACCCAAGAATAATGTCCCATGGTCTTGGGAGGTCACCTAGAGGCCTGGGAGCAGTAAACTGTGATAGTTTGAGGTCACTCTAGTGCATGGATCCTCATTCATTATTAGGTATACAACATTGTTCTTGGGGGCCACAGATTCCCCCAAACTCAGCACACATATGTCTGTAATGAATTAGGTTTCAGCCTCTGAGCATTTAACTTCTTACACATTCCAAGTCTGGAGTAACTACACTGGGAGCCATCTGCCACTAAGCTTCTGGTTGGATTTGGACCTCATCCATCTCTGCCAGGTGCCTGATAGTCACACACTCTGAAACCCCAGTGCCAAAATTGTATGTGAATCAAAGACCTAGGGTTTCAAAATGGTCCAATCATATATTTTTAGAACTCAACTTAATTTTTCAAAGGCTTAAACTTTAAGGATTATTATTATTACATAATCAGCAATCTTTTAAATGAAATTCAATTAGATAGACTTTTTTAAACTAGAGCATTTCTCCCTATGATTGGTAACTTTGTTAAAACAATTAAAATATATCTATCTATACTTTTTTTCATAATTTTTTTAAAGTGGGCTTCACATCCAGTGCCGAGCCCAATGTGGGGCTTGAACACATGAACTCATGAGATCAAGATCTGAGAACAAGATCTGAGCTGAGATCAAGAGTCAGATGTTTAACCGACTGAGCCACTCAGGCACCCCTTTGTAATTAATACAATTTTTAAACACCTTTTCCAACATGATAGAATTCATAAGCCTTTGATTACATGGGCTATCATTTTGCCTCAAAAACAGGATTTTAAGTTTTCTGAGGAAAAATACCATGTCTTCCTCTTCTTTATATCTATAGTGTGATAACCATATAATAGGTATTTATTAAAGGTATTCATTCATAAATAGGTATTCATAAAGTAAACCTAAATTTAATTACCCCGTGATCTTACTAATAAAAATGGGGATAGCTAATGTATACTGTGAACTTCCTATTCCCCAGACATTGTGCTAAGCACACTTTACCTACATAATTGTCCCTAAAATCATCTGAGATAATCTCTGACTTTCCCCCATTTTACAAATAAATCATCTAGGGCTTAGAAAGCCTAAGAAAACTTCCAAAGAACACAAAGCTAGTAAATGGCAAACTGGAGTCACAAACTGAGATCTGAGTTCATATAAGTACCACATGCTAATGAATTGTGCTATTAGAGCTCCAAGATCTGTCTGACTTCAGAATCCACAGCCTTATAGTTTTCTCCTCAGCCATGAACACATCCCTCATCTGGTCTTCTATCAGCAGTAGGCCTTGTGGAAGAAGACTGTTACATATTCAAGAATTCCAGACAGCAAGCTAACATCTTGAATTGTATGTGCTGACTATGCCAAGGGCTTCCTGGGACACCACTTCTTCTATCTCTGTCCTGCCTTGGTATGCCACATCAACTACTCTCCCTTCGCAGAAAACTTCAGACCAGGCTTCCTGAGTTTTCTACAGAGTTAGAGGAACCACTTACTTAGTAAAAAAGTAGGAACCACCATTAAGATAGTCCAACAAGACTACAAAAGTGTTACTGAGGTAAAACAAGTGTTCACAGAATATTCAAAAACATGTTACAGATCAAGTTAAATCCTCATTCTACATATACAGGCTTCTGAGGAGAAGGGATTTCCCTAACTTACACAGCCAATTAGTGACACAGAAAGACTAGATACTCATTCTCCTCTCTATCAGGACCTGTTTCCAGCATACCATACTCCCTTTCACCCTGAATCACTCCCAGGCAAACAAATATCAGTCTTTTTTGCAGGGTGATCCAAGGATTTTTCCAATGACCCTTCTTTCCATGGAACTTTCTAAAATTGGAGAAAGGAATTATTTATAGCCCTTATTTCAAGGTGCTTTTCAAATATCTAATTATCCAATGACCCACTCCTTAGCTGAAGGTGGCTAAGGACAGGGGACTTGGCTGTGTATTTTGTAATCATTCATGTGATGACCGAAACTCCAGTGCTTAGACAATGAATGCCCAGGTTGAGGATGCTAAGAAGTGAAACCAAACATCTGTGCCTGTCATTTAAAGATGTACTGAGGGCAGAAAAAAAAATCCTTGAAATGCTGTTAACCCATTAGAGGTAGGACACAAAATGTTTGAACTCTAAATGACATCAGCAAACTTTGCAAGAGTTGTCTGGGACAGATGTTGTTCCATTCTATTTTTCTTCAGTACTCTTTTTGGGCTTTCTAAAGCCTAAGATACAGTTAGGAGAATACAATTCTGAGTTGTGTAAGAGACTTCAACTGGCAGCATTTGTGATACAGTCCACAAGTCTTAGAAATGTTTCCATCTACCAAATTAGACTACTTCCATCTGGCAGACACTGCTACTTACTTTGGGAGATGAATGGAGCTGAAAAAGCCATGGCTGCTTTTCAAGGTTTCAATTCAGTGTAGGCAGCATTCTCATGCCCAGGTCTAACTTGGTTTCATTGCTCTGAGACTACAGCACTGCAGTTATTATAGCCCAAAGAGAAAGATTAACTGTTCTGGGAGGAACCAGACAAGACAAAATTATCATAGATCCTGCTATCTGGCTTCAGGTGTTAACAGGTATGAGCCAGAGGATTTCTTTCAAAAGAAAAAATAGGAGACATAAACAAAAGCAAAGATCATCAGAGTACAAAAATGTTTCCTTTTTTTTTTTTTTTTTTTTCTCATTTAGACCTTTCGCAAAAGAGAATACCATCAGAGAAATACACTTGAACTTCCTTGCGCTTGAGGCACCATCAAAGGATGGAATGATGATAGTAAGAGTCTTGGGCTCTAGCCACTACCAGAAATAACCAGAAAATACCAGCTTTCCCAATCTCTTCCTTGCTGGTGTGATTCTGTGATCACCCACTTGGGTTTCTCTTCAGCCACTAAAGTTTCCTTTTATTATTGCTGGGGGTTATTTCTCCATTCACTCCCTTGAAGCTCCTCTTCATTGCCTCTTATCTCTACTCTTGCTCACCAACTGACTCCATGTTCTCCTTCAGAAATTACACCCTTTCTGAGCTACTGCTCCCCATGCTGCACAACTAGTTAGCTATAGTAAGTCACCATATTTACATCATTGCTTTCAATTCTGTGTAGTCCTCTACACAGAGCCTGTTTTGTGCCTGTGATTTCACATGTAATAGTGTGGGCTCAATAAGACAAAACCTTGGGACTTGACTTTGTCACAATGACTTTACTGATTTCTCATAGGACTTTTGTCAATATTCTCATTTCCATACATAAGATTACAACAAAGGCAAAGAAAGCTAACAACATCCATAGAGCTACCACTCTTCTATTCATTCCATTTCACTTCTCCTTTCCTCTCCTCTCACACTCTCTCTCATTCTTTCACATTCCTCAAGGAACAATCTTTTGGAGGTCTTGAAACACTTTCTTCCAAAGTATTGGGCTGGAAGATGATATGTATTACATTATGCTCTATCTAGTATAGCAGCCCAGATCATTAGCCTGTTTCCTTGAACTGAGTGTGATCACTTAAACCTTTTGTCATTCCAAAGTAAGTCTTCTGCCCATTAGAACACTATTTGGTGTGTACAAAAAAGGCTCCTTCTCCCTAATTTCATCCATGCACTTATAAGCTCAATTACTTCCAGCAATAACAACTCCCAATGGCTTTCCCAAATATGCCCCAAGAATTCCACCAATGTAACATTAAGTAAGTACCTCCCCTCCAAGGGCTTCATTCTGTATTTGAAGTCACCAAATGAACCATCTCTTATAATGAATTAATTTAAGAATCATTACAATAGCATGTGTCTGTGGAATTGATAAATTGATTGTACAGCAGGTCTTACTCATGAAGACCAATAGTTTAGGTACAAAGTTTAAGAAATCTGTAATTTCTTACAAATTGCAGATTTTCCCATAAAAGTAAAAGACAAAACAAAACAATACCTTTCATGATGTCTCTCTCAACTCAACTACAATTGAGTCCTTATTATAACAGCCCTCATTTGAAAATTTATTCTTTCTTAAATTGTATTGCTTGATATTTTTGGTTCATCAATTTATTCAGCAAATATTATTAAGCACTTACCACAAGCAAAGTATTGTGTAAAGTCTCTGGACTTAATTCCTGGTTTGATATTTAACCACCTTATTCTTAAGTTGTTCTAAGGATTAACAGAAATAATAGGCTTAGAAGTTCAGCATATAAAGAGACGATTTCTGGATGGCAGCATGAAGACCTCCAAGACCCTCTCCCCAGTAAGACAATCATAACTGGTGAAAAATATTTTTTTAAAAAAACAAATGAACAAAAATTCTGGAAATGGGTTTAAGGGAATACAGAAAATAAAGAAACATTTCCTCGAGAAAATCTACTAAGTCTTGGTAAGAAGAGGAAGAGTTTGTGGCATTTGCATCACAAACATCCCCCATCCCAGTTCAGTATGATAGAAGCTCCCCTCTGGGCAAGTACAACCAGGAATACAGGGCCCTCTTTATCCCAGTTCCCAATTTAAGGCTACAGTATTTCTTCAAGAGGGGTAGACTGCTAGTATGTCCAACAGCTCTTCTACCCACCCACCCTCATCTGTACTGAAGGAATTCTATTTCAAGTAAAAACACCTGTGAGATCTGGGGTTTTCTTCCTCTAAGTAGACCCCACCCACAGGGTAGAAGCTCTACCCCAGACATATAGGTCTTTAATTACAGGGGCCTGGATCACCCTCACTTCAGTTAATTCATAGGTTATACGTTCCATATCAGGAGAGAGAAGCTAAGAAGACCATTGGCTACTGTTCCAGTCCAGCACTCCGCTTGAAAATCTGGGGTGTCATTCTCCATACTCAGGTCTGGGCAGTAGAAGAGAGGTTTTTCTCAGAGGGAGAAAGAGACATAAAACAGATTTCTGAAGATTTTCCAAGGGGAACTGGTTTTACTTGGAAGAAAGTAAGGAAAGTTGCTATGTTATTTAAAATGCCCAATATTCAACAAAAACATATAATATATGTAAAAAAACAAACAAACAGAAAATAGGGAACTATGTCCCACACACATGGAAAAAAAAGCGGGCAACAGAAATTACCTTTGAAGGTTCTACAAATCAACTATAGCAAAGGCTTCAAAACAGCTATTAGATATCTGTTCAAAGAACTAAAAAAAATCTTTGCTAAAAGAAGTAAAGGAAGACATGACAACAATGTCTTATCAGATAGAAAATATTAACAAAGGTCTAGAAATCATTATTTTAAAAAATGGAACCAAATAGAAATTCTGGAGTTGAAAAGTACACAAACAGATGAAAAATTCACTAGAGGTACTCAACAATAGATTTGAGTTGGCAGAATAAAGAAACAGTGAACTTGAATACAGATAAATAGAAATGATACGATCTGAAGAACAGAGAAATAAAAATGAATGAAGAAAAATAAATAACCTCAGAGAAATAAAGAACACCATTAAGGGCACCTACATACGCATAATAGGAGAGGACACAAAAACACAGAAATGATAAGGAGAGAAGCAGAAAAAAATGTCGAAGAAATAATGACTAACATTCCAAATTTGAGGAAATTATTCATTAACACATCCAAGAATTTCAATGAACCCCAAATTAGATAAAAACAAAGAGACGTGCACCCAAATACATCACAGTAAAAATGGCAAAGACAGGGGCACCTGGATGGCTCAGTCAGTTAAGCATCTAGTTCTTGATTTCAGCTCAGGTCATGATATCACAATCTGAGATTGAGCCTCAAAGTTGGGCTCCAGACTGACAGTGCAGAGGTTTCTTTGGATTCTCTCTCTCTCTCTCTTTCTCTCTCCCTCTCTCTCTGCCCCTCCCCTGCTCTCTCTCAAAATACCATTTTAAAAAATGGCAAAAGAGAAGTACAAAGATAAAATCTTTAAAGTAGCAAGAAAAACATAACCACTCATTAAAGAATACCAAACTTGTCAATGTCTTTCAAAAAACAAAAACAAAACAACAACCAAAAAACCAGAAAAGCCAAAAACACTTCCCAATTCTATGAGCTTATTATCAAAAACTTGACAAAGATGTCACTGCTATGAATGGAGTTGTGTCCTCCCCAAATTTCTTAATCCCCAGTGTGACTATATTTGGAGATAGGGCCTTCAGGATGTAATTAAAATTAATTGAAATAAGGGTAGAGTCCCAATTAAATAAAATTGGTGGCATTATAAGAGGAAAATCCCTCCCTTCCTTCCCTCCCTTCTTTTCTCTCCTTCCCCCCACCAACCCCGCCCCTTCCACAAGCTCAAATGAAAGGCCATGTGAAGACAAAGTTGCCATCCGTAAGACAGGAATAAAGCTCTCACCAGGAACCAAATCAGCCAGCACCTTGGTCCTAGACTTTCTACCCTACAGAACTCCAAGTAATAAATCTCTATTGTTTAAGCCATAGAGACTGTGCTATTTTATTGTAAGAGCCCAATTAGACTAATATAATCACAAAATAATAATAACACCTATAGACCACCATGAATTGCAATGCAAAAATCCTCAAGGCATCTCTATCAAACCAAATCTAACATATTATAAATATTTTTCACTATACCAAGTAGTATTATCCCAGGAATGTAAAGTTAGTTTAATATCCAAAGCTCTATTAACAAACCATATCAGTATAATAGAGTATAAAAGCTACATGATCATCTTAATAGATATAGAAAGAAAACATTTGATAAAATCTAGTACCCCTTCATCACTAAAAAAAAAGAAGAAAACCCACACACAACAAAGCAGGAATAGACAAAAACTTCCTCAATATCATAAAGGGGTTCTACACAAAATAAGGATAATAATAATAATTACAGCCATCTGACAACTGCCCTATGCTCTGTGTTATAGATGGTATCACATACATCAGTCAACAATTGTTCCTTTTGACTACAAAGTCCGCACTAAAAGCATGATGACACCTTCCATCTTTACACCCAAATATCTTTCCATGTCTCTGTCAGTATACTACTCATATCCCTCTGTGCCAAATACATGGGGAGACTGGCCGTTCTCTAGAAGACTTGCCCTTTCCTACTTTGTCACTTGCCTAATATGCCTTTGCATTTGTTGTCCTTCAAACTTGAACTGTCCTACCTACCGATGTCTATCTGTTCATATCCTATTTGTTCCTCAAAAGTGTGTTCAAATGCCACCTCTTCTAAGATGGCTCCATCAATCTTTTCCCTCCCCTCCCACCCCACCATAAACATCTGTCCTTTTCCTGCCTTTCAGTAGCCCTTTGCACTTCAACTATAAATCTTAGTATGTTCAACTTTGTAGTCCTTTCAGACATAACTTCTTGAAGTCAGGGATCTCATCTTCTGAAAGTTAGCATCCCAAAAAGAGACTGTTGACTACCATGCCTTGCATATGTTAGGTGCTCCAAAACTCCTGAAATGAATTTAAAAGCTGATCGTGAACACATTCTTGGTAGCATGCCTATGAGAGGCAAGTTCTGGTTTACATTCTAGGGGCTAACAGAATGTGCTTTGTGAAATGGTTCTAGAATAATCTGGAAGCACCACCATTTCATCTTAGAAAATGCCCAAAATAGTACCTTACCCTTCAGAAATTTCATGTCGACTGCCATAAAAATATATGAAATAACATGAAGTGAAGATAGTGTGCCTTCTGCTGAATTTAAATTTGTGACTTAAGTTAAAGGAAGAAATGCTGGAATGAAGCATTTGTGAATTCTAAATAAATCAGTAAAAAGAGGACAGACAGAAGACTTTCATATTCTCAAACATTTCCAGGAAAAGTGGTAAATTAAACAGGTAAAGAGAAGACTGAGGAAGACTTATTCATAACCCTCAATCTACCCACACTACTAATCAGATTAAAGGGCTGCAGGCTAGGGGTGCCTGGGTGACTCAGTCGGTTGAGCGTCCAACTTCAGCTCAGGTCATGATCTCACGGTCTGTGAGTTGGAGCCCCGCTTTGGGCTGTGTGCTGACAGCTCAGAGCCTGGAGCCTGCTTCGGATTCTGTGTCTCCCTCTGTCTCTCTGCCCCTCCCCCACTCATGCTCTGTCTCTGTCTCTGTCTCTCTCTCTCTCTCAAAAAAAAAAGAATAAATGTTAAAAAAAAAACGTAAAGGGCTTCAGGCTATTGTGGCAAAAACACACAACTATTCATTGGGATTTACAGCAGAGCCAGTCAGTAATCAAGAGGTTGACAAAGTTGTGTGAGTGTGTGTTTGGGGTGAGGAGTGTCAGGATAGAGGGGAAGAGAATGATAGACTTCAATTAAAGAATTGTTCAATTCAAAATGAAGCATAAATGATGTTTAGAATCTATATTAATGTAATCTGACATGTAGGTGACTACCCAATTCCAGTCAAAATAATTGACTTGATTAATGTTTTAAGTATTTTCTTCTATCAAATCTCTTCTTTTTTCTTTCTTTCAAAGGAGCCAGCATATTTTAAAGGGAACATCTCTCATCTTTGATATGACAAATCAATAAGAGAAGAAAGCTGAAAACAGGGATCCTAAAGATTCGTACACTGAAAAATTCAGCGTTGCATATCATTTGACAATATTACTATCCTGCCTTTTATAATATCCCTTCCCCCCTGATGTTCAAAGCCCTTAACAACCTCATTAAAGTACTTGTGTCAGGTTACAGCTCAAAAGAGGTACAACTCAGAAGTACAGAGTAAAGCCAAGTTTTAAATCCATGAAGGAGAATAAAATGGAATTCTCATCTTAATTCTAGATACTACTAGTTAGAATATATACACCACATGCAGACAACATAAGGGTAGTAATTAACAGCATGGACTCTAGAATCAGAATCTGAAATTTGAACTGGGCTCCTCCACTTAATAGTTATGCAGTCTGCAACTTACTTAACCTCCCTCTGCCTCAGTTTCCTCATCTGTAAATAGGAAATAATACATACCTCAATTTTTATGATGATTAAATATTTGAAGTATTTGTAAGTATTTGAGAAAGCCTAAAAGAGTGCATATACTAAGCATTATGTAAAGGTCTACTAAATAAATTTACATTGCAGTGAAACATCAAAAAAGTTAAAGAGCACAAGGAGTTCATACTAAAATCAAGAAAATCGTTCCATCTATGGTAAACATTATTTTTATTTGTTCAGGGCTAAGCAGTTCCTGAGGAGTGGGAATTTCAGTGCTAAAATCCAGAATCCAGGACTTTCAGTGAAAACCTAGATTGTTGTTCACCCAAAAGGGACTCAAGAGGGTAACAGGAATAGATTTCATTTTTAAAAAGTTTCTATCATGTACTAGTCAGTGCATAATTAGTCAGTATTACAGCATTTAGTCTTTCCAACAACCCTGCAAGTAAGGTAATTTTATTTTCACTGTTTAAAAAAAGTTCAGCTATAGACCAATAAATTAATTTTCCCAAGGACGTACAGTGTTAGGAGGTACTATCAGAGATGGACCCCCAATCTGGCTGAATTCAAAGCCTATGTTTTCCAATGTTTTTCTCTACTCTGATAGCCTCCTCTAGAAAGGAGTTGTTTCACAACCCAACCAGCTAAGGACCATTTGAGAACAGACCTGGAGTAATGAGTTAATCAAAATGGACCCTTAACACTCAAAGGCTATGTGTCTGGCCACTTTGTCCCTGACTTTCCAGACAGGATGGTCCCTTCCTGGGGGACTTTGATAAAGCCACTTGTCAATGCCATAGCTGTACATATAGTAAGTAAGGAGTCGCGCCCCTGCCTTTTTGTTGGAACTTAATAAAAACATCAGAGGAAGTTCTATTCCTTACCACTCTCTTTACCCTTTATTAACAGTAATTCCCTTTGAAAAATGCAGCCTTGCTTTTAGCATAAAATTTTGAAATTTATCCATCCTTTCCATATTTTTCCTCCATCCTTGCTATTATTTTGCTAGTACAACTGGAGTAAAATAAACACAGCCAGATTCATTTTAATTTATTTTCTTTGAAACTTCTATTTGTTTTAGGACTCTCACTTCATAACATATTAGCAATGGGATACACCTGGGAGAGGGTCTCACCCAACAACATCATTCTCAGAACAGGGAAGTGTAGCTCTGTCTCCATTTAGAGAAGCCACTGAAGCCACCCCAACCATTCCTAACTTCTAGACCACAGATGTAAGTGTGTGGATGGTGTGAATGCCATAGTTTGAACAAAGAGTAAAACAAATAACCCACACACTCTCTCTATTTGGGGAACCTGTTCTTAATTGATTTGACATACCCAAGAACACATTATACTGTCTTCATCTTTCCATGCAAAAGAGGATAAAAAAAATGATCAAGGGTAGCTTTACTTATGGAAGCCTCTAATAATAACTCTGATGTTAATTAAAAACTCTCTTGCTACTGTCAGAAATCTACTCCTTAAAGTGAAGGTTTTATTTATTCTAGCTGAGTAGCTGAAAAATATTTCTACATCCTTCCTTGCTGGTAAGTGCATGGGTTATGTTTTACAGTAAATGCTCACTCCGCCTTTTCTAGAAATAGCTGCGGCCCATACTCTGTCATGTTTCCACTCCTTTCCCTTTCCTAATCATACTGACCAAATTCAGAATATAAGACACTAGGCAGCATATTCATTGCCCAAGCAGATTCTCAGAATTTTCAAATAAGAAATATACAGAGGATGCCGTGTTGGTAGCTCCATCTTTGAAAATAAGCCCTTCTGCACCCCTGAGTCCCTGTCTTCAAAATGAGGCTTATGAACATTTTGCTTATGGGAAATCATGTTTGTTACAAAATAAAGGAGTGTCACCTCTAAACCAAGATAATTATGTAAAGGCAATAGACTTTTTGTTGCTTGGGTTTTTCATTTTATTTAATGGAGTAATTTTCTTTGGGTGGGTCCAACCAAATTCAGGTCTTTATCATTTACAGTTCCTGAAGAAATTTTCTTAACATACATAGTGACAACATAAGTTTTAGTTGAGAATGACAGAATGTGCAAAATGGAATGAACTCATTAAATGAGGGTAAGAGTAATAGACTCCATTTTTTAAAAAACTTCTGTCATGTACTAGTCAGTGCATAACTAGTCAGTATTACATTATTTAGTCCTTCCAACAATGCTGCAAGTAAGGTAATTTTATTTTCACTGTTTGGAAAAGAAAACTCAGCTATAGACCAAAAAAGTAATTTGCCCAAGGAAGTACAGCCTTAGGAGGTATGATCCAAGATGGACCCCCAATCTTCCTGAATTCAAAGCCTAGGTTTACCAATGTTTTGTTCTACTCTGATAGCCTCTGTTGTGTTCTGATGGATATATACAGACGTGTATGTATGTATATATAAATATATATATGTGTATATATATTTATACATGTATGTATATACATTTATAATACATAATATATATTTATATATGATACACAAATGCATGTTTTATACATAATGCATACATATAACACGCATTTATATATATATACACACACACAGCACACGCAACACACATACATACATATATACATACATACACACAGAGCATTCCCACATTACACATAACTAGTATGATGGTAGTGCTAGAGCAAAGCATCACTAAGGTGCTGACGAAATCTTTGTTCTTCTGTTTCCACTGCTGTGACACACATAATAAATGGTAATATTGGTATAGCATACTGGGGAAAGCAGGTCATTTTCTCAATCTCCCGGTTTATCTCCCTTGAAATGATAATTTTCTCATATCAGGACACTTATGATAATTTCAGAGAATTTTCTATCTCTTTGTACTGGCTCAGAGTATACAGTTTAAACAGTTTCCATCAACTATTTTCACATAGCTCATTCTACTGTTGTCTCTAATTTGTTACAAATTCCTACACATCTTCTTGAGGAAGACCAGTACTGTAGCTACTCTCCCTTTTTCCATTTTGCTACAGATGGACATGCTGCTTTGTACCTGATCCGCAAACATAGCAGTTCATTCACACCACAGGCCTTTGTCCAAGCTATGCCCTTTGGTAGCATTGTGCTCCCTTCTCTTTGAATGACTGGCTCCTTGCAGTCAGAGCTTGCCTTAAATCTGATTGGTACTCCTTAATCACTAAATCTAAAACAACAATCCAGACACCCTGTAATATTAGCCCAGTTTACTCCCAGCTGGTATTATGCTTATTGTATTTGTTTACTGCCGATTTCCCTCCCCCCTCCATGTAAGCACCATTAGAACAAGTTTGCGCATCTTGATCTCAAGTGTTCCCTGGAACCTAGAATAGTGATGGCATTTAGTCAACATTCAAATACTTCCTGAATAAATAAGTGTTAAATAAACTGTTCTCCTGCAACTGTTTCCTACCTGGGAATTATTTCTTTTTAAATTCCAATTTTAATAACAAGAGACCAAGTTTCCAGGGAAGTTCATTCGAATATAACTGTCTCACTGCACGGAACTTATTGATCATTTCTGAGACATGTTACTAATATCCTGAATTAATCAACAGGTCACTTTAAGTTTGTACTTTACTTCATGTTAATTTTTTATGTGAGGGTTATAAAAGCATTTTATAAATCACAAAGTCTTATGTAAAAATTCATTTTTTATCTATAGTCAGAGATGGGCACTGCCTATGCTTGTTTTCAAAGTACCCTTAGGTCTCCTCACCCAAATACATCCTAACAAGTATCTGTAATTCCCAGACTACTCATGACTTCAGGTTGTGCTATAAAAGCGATTTGAAATCCAAATGTATAATAAAGTCCTATACAGATCTAAAAGCAATTCCTAAGGTGAAAAATCACACTCAAATAAGTGAAAGTCTCTTACATTACCCATGAAGCATAGCATGCATATATGCCATTTCTCAGCAAATTTTACATCATTTTTTTTCTTCCCCAGTATTATTGGAACAGAAAACTATTTCTTCAACTGATATCAAATGAAGTTGTTAGCCATACTACAGGAAATTAACATATATTTAAATTTTAGAATCAAATCCAGCCCATTTGAACATATGGGCATTCATGGAATGGAAATAGAACTTGAGACTGACCAAGGAGAAATGCATAAATATATATATATATCTACATACATATGTAAGATATAGACAGGTCTGCCATTTTGTTCATCCTGATCATCCACAAATGGAATAGAATGGATGCTATAGACTGAATTTCGTTCTCCGGGGGGGGCCCGCCGGGGGGGGGGGGGGGGGGGGGGAGGGCTGGGGGTGACTATTTTTGGAGATAGGGCTTTTAGGAGGAAATTAAGATTAAATGAGATCATAAGGGTGGACCCCTAACCCAACAGGATTGGTGGCTGTATAAAAAAGAGGGAGTTCTCTCTCTCTTCCCAACATGTGAAGAGACAGAGAGTTGGTGGCTATTGGCAAACTAGGAAGAGAGGCCTCACCAAAACCATACCATGCTGCACCCTGCTCTCTGACTTCCAGCTCCCAGGACTGTGAAATATAAATATGTTTGGTTGAACAAATAGACTGTTGGTTAAGCCTCCCAGTCTATGAGAGCTGACTGGGAGAATGGGGAACGCATTATAACTCATTATCTTCCTCCCTCTCATCTTTTTCAATCTTCAAACCCTCTGCTCGTGCTTGATTTAAGTTAAATGTGCATATGATACAACTCTTCTGTAACACACTGAATCATAATTGATTAATGCTACCTTAAATGGGGGAATTGATCACATTTGTTAGCCAGATATCAAGCAAAGCCTGGGAGGAAGGAATATGCAAAAGGAGAACAAAGTAAAAGGAGTCCAGAAAAGTCAGGCACAAAGCTCCTCTGGAGGGAATTCTGAAATGTATGCTGGGGGGTGGATTAAGACTTGGGCTTTTAAAGGACAGCAGAAAGGTTGGGCACTAAGTTCTAGAAGTTTGGGAAGGAGATTAATAAAGGAGATAAAATAAAGATATGTTGGTAGCAAAGATAACTTTCTCAATTTTGCCTCAAGCTATTCCTGCTTATAAATATAATAACTGTGAGAATTGCTCTGTGTGTTATTAATCTTATAGCTGATGGATAAACAACCCCACTTACCAGTTTCTCATATGCCCTTCTCTATTCATCGTCTTAGAGGATGAAAGGAGAAAATTCACTTTCAGAAATGAGAAAAGGAAAGATTATCTATTCTTATTCACATCTATATAAAAATTTAAGGACACTTATAACACAAAGGTAGAGGAATCCTCTCCAAAGTAAAATGGCTTCTGTGATCTTCAGGATGGGAAAAGGAGCCACTTCATTTAAGCCTTCACAAAATAGGGAATTTTAAGTTAGGGACATTGGATGCTGAGGATTTGAGATAACTTTTAAGTGACTTTAATGGATTCTTTTTTTGAGACTCTGCCCTTTATGGTCTTTTCGAATTTTCAATTTCTTCCATCTTAACTGTCAAAATAGAAAGGGTGCTCTGCCCATTACAGTAATTAGTCGAAATGAGGAGAGAGCTGGGAAAGGAATTCAGAAGCCACAGAACAGTCAGTATTAATGCTGTTTGTGTTTCAAATATGAACAATAGACAGCGATATGCATTCCAAATGACTGAAACACCCAGACATTTGGTCAATAGCATTCTTTGACATCTATTGTGTGAGAAGCACCATGCTTGGCTGCTGTCTGAAGAAAAGAAAAGAAACACAAGACAGCCCTTATCTTCCAGCTTGCCAGGCTGCAGGTCTCAATAGACCAAGACACTCAGAAAACTGAAGCTATCTCCACAACAAGAGGCCATTTTGTCAGACCTGATGTCAGCCCTTTCGTTAAGGGCAGTAATTGTATCTCTGTTACAAATAAATGTAAAGGTGTGTTCCCTAAATTTAAAGAGAACAATTAACTTTAGGAGACTTTAATAATCATTTTTCTAAGGAAAATCTCAATTTTGTCTATTACATGATGTAGCTCAAGAAAACAACATGGCCCATTATTAATAGTTCCCTAGCAACTTCTAGGGAAGTGATCGAGTAGAAGGATCTTAAACTTACCTTGTCCCATGGATATAACTAGACAAAACCCACATCAGTGAAATAACCCAGAAAATGACCTAAGGACTGACAGAATAGATTCTCCACAGCTAAATGTAGAGAAGAGGTCACATCGAAAAGGGAAGGAAGGGCAGAGATGTGGTGGGAGCTAAATGGACCTGCGTGAGTGTTCACAAGAGGGAGGGATGCCATGGACCTGGGGAGGACCAGACCCCACACCAGGCATGCAGGCACGAGGAACCCACATGGGGTAAGCCAAACCCCATAACATTTGGCTTTAAAACCAGACGGGTGTAACAATCAGTAGAGCTTAAAGCTTGGACCTTAAAAATCAGCAGGATCAGCTGGGGAGGGGGGTACTAGTAGGTTAGAGTCCACACCCTTAAAGAGACAGTACAACAAACAGCTCCACTAAGATACAACATAGAAGCAGCAGTTTGAAAATCGCCGGGGATACATAGGAAGGAGATTTACTTACTAATCTCAGAGCATGTGCTGGAAGGACAGAGATCTTTGGAAGAACTGTCCAAGAACCAAAGACTTTGAAGGTGTAATTTCTCCCTTCTGCCAACCAGCCTAGATACATGGACAGTGTGAACACTCTCTACCTAGCTTTTTAACAGGGCTCACCCCATCTCCACCTCCTCCTGCAGAAATGCCTCTTCCATCCATCCCTTGAGTTTTCCCAAGTGGCTATGGACCCTTCCTGCAGCAGACAAGCTCTGACCTTGCTGGCATCATGTGCTCTGCACCCATGTTCTCAGGCAGAATCACCTCCTCCAATATGCCCTTGGTCAGAGCCCATCCAAAGCAGTGTGAAAGCAGGTCTAAAAGGGGCGACTTCACTCCAAAGTGACTTCTGCCTGGGAAGAGAGGAAGAGCACCACACATAGCATTATAATTGTGACCCAAGTAGTGGGCTGGGGGCAGACATAAGGTGTGACTGCAGGCCCTGCCAACCAATGAAACCAATGAAAGCTTCTCAGGGGACAAAACAGGAAAGTGCTCTGCAGTTTAGTACTACTACATTTCCAGCAAACACCTAGTATGACTCAACTCAAACCCCAAGATGACCCCAGACTGGCCCACTAACAACAAAGAGACCAAATCCTGCCCACAACAGGCATAGAGAACAATTGCAGATGACAAAATTGAAGGCAAAAGTGGCTCAGCCACAATAGTAGGACACATGCAATATGCATAGGACATACTGCTGAAGCGCCTGTTTCTGGTGAATGGGGGACACTGCATGGCAGGGCATTAGGGGACCTCTTCTTAAGCCCACTACTTTCAAGAGCAAAAGACATAGCTGACTTTCCTAACACATAGAACCAGGCATAGAGAGTTAGACAAAATGAGACAGAAGAGTATATCCCAAATGAAAGGACAGGACAAAATCACAGCAAGAAACCTAAATGAAACAGAGATAAGTAACATACCTGATAGAGAATTTAAAGTAATGGTCAAAGATACTCATTGGACTGGACAAGAGTGAAGGACTTCAGTGAGACTCTCAACAAAGAGATGGAAAACACACACACACACACAAAAGAACAAATCAGAGATGAAGAATTCAATAACTGAAATTAAAAATACACTAGATGGAATAAATAGTTGACTAGAGGAAACATAAGAATAGATCAGAAAACTGAAGGACAGAGTAATGGAAACCAACCAGGGTGAACAGGAGAAAGAAAAATCAATAAAGAAAAATAGACTTAGGGAACTCAATGATACCAGCAAGAGTAATAACATTCATACTATAGGATCTTAGAAGAAGAAAGAGAAGAGTGGGCGGAAAGTGTACTGGAAGAAATAATAGCTGAAAGCTTCCTGAAACTGGGGAGGAAACAGAAATCCAAATCCAGCATGCATAAGAGAGCCCCCAACAAAATCAACCCAAGCAGGTCCACACCAAAACACACAATATTTAAAATGGAAAAAAATAGTGATAGAGAATTTTTAAAGCAGCAAGAGAAAAACAAACAGTTAGATACAAGGGAAACACCATAAGGCTATCAGATTTTTCAACAGAAACTTTGCAGGTCAGAAAGGAATGGCATGATATATTCAAAATGCTGAAAGAAAATAACCTGCAACCAAGAATACTTTATACAGCAAGGCTATCATTCAAAATAGGAGAGATTAAGAGTTTCCAAGACAAACAAAAGTTAAAAGAATTTGTCATCACAAAATCAGTCCCACAAGAAATGTTAAAGGGGTCTCTGAGTCAAAAGGAAAGATCACAGGTAGGAGTAAAAAAAGTAGGAAGCACAAAAGCAGTAAAATTAACTATATCTATAAAACAAGAGATTCACAACATAAAAGGATGCAACGTATGACACCATATACACAAAATGTGGGGGAGGGGGATAGAGAATGGGTTCAAACTTAAGCAACCATCAAGTTAATATAGACTACTATATGCTAAAGATGTCACACATAAACCAAATGGAAACCATAAATAAAAAACAGCCATAGGTATGCAAAAAAATCAGGCACATCACTAAAGAAAGTCAGCAAAATGTGAGAGAAGAGAGCAAGAGAAGAAAGGAACAGGGAAGAACTTTAAACCATAAAACAAGTAACAAAATGGCAATAAGTACATATTTATCAATAATTATTTTGAATGTAAATGGACTAAACGCTCCAACCAAAAGACATAAGGTGAAAGAATGGATAAAAAAGGAAGACCCATCTATATGCTACCTATGAGAGACCTACATGCAGATTGAAAGTGAAGGGATGGAAAACCATTTCCCATGCAAATGGAAGTGGAAAGAAAGTTAAGGTACCAATTTATATTAGACAAAATAGACTTTAAAACAAAGACTATATCAAGAGATAAAGAAGGACACTCTATAATAATAAAAGGGACAATCCAACAAGAAGATTAATAATTGTGAATATTTAGAAACCCAACAGGAAAGCACCCAAATACATAAAGCAACTAGAAACAAACATAAAGGAACTAATCAATAGTAATACGATAATAGTAGGGGACTTTAACACAACACTTACATCAATAGACAAATCATCCAAACAGAAAAATCAATAAGGAAACAGTGGATTTGAATGACACACTGGGCAAGATGGATCCAACAAATATACTGAAAACGTCCCATCCGAAAACATCAGAACTCACATTCTTTTCAAGTGTACATGGAACATTCTCCAGAATAGATCACATATCAGGCCACAAAAAATGTCTGAACAAATTGAAAAAGATCGATGGGCATTGAGGAGGGCACTTGTTGGGATGAGCACTGGGTGTTGTATTTAAGCAATGAACTATGGAAATCTACCCCTGAAACTAAGAGCACACTTAGTGTATATTAGCCAATTTTACAATAAATTACATTAAAAATAATAATAAAAATAAAGAAAGAAAGAAAAAGAAAAAGATCAAAGTCATACCATGCATCCTTTCTAACCAAAATGTTATAAAACAAGTAATCAACCACAAGAAAAAAATCTAGAAAGACCACAAATAAATGGAGGTCAAATAACATGCTATTAAACAATGCATCAGTCAACCATTATATGGAGACAAATGAAAATATAAACACAACAGTTCAAAAATTTTTGGGATGCAGCAAAAGCAATTCTAAGAGGGAGGTTTATATCAATACAGGTCTGCCACAAGGGGCAAGAAAAATATCAGACAAGCAACCTAAGGTAACATCTAAAGGAGCTAGAAAAAGAACAAACAAAACCCCAAATCAGAGAAGAAAGGAAATAATAAATATTAAAGAAGAAATAAACAAAATTTAAACTAAAAAAAGATGAATAAAACTAGAAGCTGGTTCTTTGAAAAGATCAACATCATTAATAAATCTCCAACTAGACTCATAAAAGACAGAGATAGAGGACTCAAACAAATTCAGAAATTAAAGAGGAGAAATAAAAAACAACACAGAAATACAAAGGGCCATAAAATAATATTATGAAAAATTATAGGCCAACAAATTGGATAACCTAGGGGAAAAAATGCATAAATTCCTAGAAATATGTAGCATCCCAAAAGTAAAGCAGGAAAATGGAAAATTTGAACAGATCAATTACCAGTAATAAAATTGAATTAGTAATCAAAAAACTCCCAATAAACAGAAGTCAATGACCAGATAGCTTCACAGGTGAATTGTACCAAACATTTAAAGAAGAGTTAGTACCTACTCAAAATGCTTGAAAAAATAGAAAAGGAAGGAAAACTTCCAAATTCTTTCCATGAGACCCTGATACCAAAGCCAGATAAAGACACAATAAAAAAAAAGGAGAACCAGGGGCGCCTGGGTGGCTCAGTCGGTTGGGCGTCCAACTTCGGCTCACGTCATGACCTCGGGTCCGTGAGTTCAAGCCCCGCATCGGGCTCTGGGCTGACAGCTCAGAGCCTGGAACCTGTTTCGGATTCTGTGTCTCCCTCTCTCTCTGACCCTCCTCTGCTCGTGCTCTGTCTCTGTCTCAAAAATAAATAAATGTTTAAAAAAAATTAAAAAAAAAAAAGGAGAACTATAAGCCAGTATTTCTGATGAATATAGATGTAAAAATCTTCAACAAAATATTAGCAAACTTAATCCAAGTATACATTAAAAAAATCATTCATGACGATCAAGTGAGATTTATTTCCAGTATGCAAGGTGGTTCAACATTTTCAAATCAATTAACATGATACATCACATCAATAAGGATAAAAACCATATGATTTTATCATTTCAACACCTGCAGAAAAAAGCATTTGACAAACTACAACATACATTCATGATTAAATCTCTCAACAAATTAGGTTTAGAGGGAACATACCTCAACATAATAAAGGGATATATGAAAAACCTACAACAAATATCATACACAATGATGTATGGGAAGAGCTTTTCCCCTACGATCAGGAACAAGACAAGGATATCTACTCTCACCACTTTTATTCTACATAATACCAGGATTCCTAGCCATAGCAATCAGACAAGAAACAGAAGGCATCCAAATTGGTAAGATAAAACGTTCACTATTTGCAGATAACATGATACTATATATAGAAAACCCTAAAGACCACACACACACAAAAAAACAACAACTACCAAAACTGATAAATGAATTCAGTAAAGTCACAGGATACAAAATCAATGTATAGACATCTGTGGCATTTCTATTCACTAATAATGAAGAGGAGAAAGAGAAATTAAGAAAACAATCCCATTTACAATTGCACCAAAAACAATAGATACCTAGGAATAAATTTAACCAAGAAGGCAAAAGACCTGTACTCTGATATGAAACATTGTTGAAAGAAATTGAAGATGACACAAATGGAAAGATATTCCATGTTCATGGATTAGAAAAACAAATATTGTTAAAATGTCTATACTACTCAAAGTAGGATTTAATGCAATCCCTATTGAAATACCAATAGCATTTTTCACAGAACTACAATAATCTTAAATTTGTATGGAACCACAAAAGACACTGAATAGTCAAAGCAATCTGGAAAAGAATGAAAACTGGAGGGATCACAATCTCAGATTTCAAAATATACTACAAATCTGCAGTAATCAAAACAGTGTGGTACTGGCACAAAAATAGACATAAATTGGGGCGCCTGGGGGGCTCAGTCAATTAAGCATCCGACTTTGGCTCAGGTCATGATCTCGCAGTTTGTGAGTTCGAGCCCTGCATCTGGCTCTGTGCTAGAAGCTCAGAGCCTGGAGCCTGCTTCAGATTCTGTGTCTCCCTCTCTCTCT
>NW_024412395.1:35741853-35823984 GCF_014898765.1 Herpailurus yagouaroundi | reverse complement strand
TCTCTCTCTCTGTCTCAAAAATAAATAAAAACATTAAAAATAGACAAAAAGATCAACACAACAGAACAGAGAGCCCAGAAATAAACCCACAATTATATATGGTCAGTTAATCTCCCACAAAGGAGGCAAGAATATGCAATGGGGAAAAGAAAGTCTCTTCAACAAATCATGCTGAGAAAACTGGATAGCTACACACAAAAAGATGAAACTGGACCACGTTCTTATACCATAAACAAAAATAAACAAAATGCATTAAAGACATAAATGTGAGACCTAAAGCCATACAAATCCTAGAAGAGACCACAGGGAGTAATTTCTCTGACAGCAGCTACAGCAACATTTTTCTAGGTATGTCTTCCGAGGCATGGGAAATAATGCAAAAATAAACTATTAGGACTAAATCAAAACAAAAAGCTTCTACACAGTGAGGGAAACAATCAACAAAACTAAAAGACAACATATGGCATTGGAGAAGATATTTGGAAATGGCATATCCAATAAAGGGCTAGTACCCAAAATATACAAAGACCTTATAGAATTGAACACACACACACACACACACACACACACACACACACACACACAAATAATAATCCAAGTAAAAAATGGGCAGAAGAGGGGAACCACCCGGGTGGTTCGGTGGGTTAAGTGTCCAACTCTTGGTTTCAGCTCAGGTCATGATCTCATGGTTTGTGAGTTTGAGCCCTGCATCAAGCTCTATGCTGACAGTACAGAGCCTGCTTGGGATTCTCTCTCTCCCTTTCTATCTCTCAAAAATAAATAAATAAACTTTTTTTAAAAAATGGGCAGAAGACATGAAGAGACATTTCTCCAAAGGAGACATACACATAGCCAACAGACACATGAAATGATGCTCCACATCATTCATACGGGAAATGTAAATCAAAACCAGAGGAGATATCACCCCACTCCTGCCAGAATGGCTAAAATCAAGAAATAAGTGTTGGTGAAGATGTGAAGGAAAAGGGAACCCTTGTGTACTGTTGGTGGGAATGCAAACTGGGGCATCCATTGTGGAAAACAGTACAGAGTTTCCTCAAAAAAATTAAAAATAAAAGTACCCTATGATCCAGTAATAACACTACCGGATATTTACTCAAAGAATATGAAAACACTGGGGTGCCTGGGTGGCTCAGTCAGTTAAGCATCTGACTTTGGCTCAGGTCACGATCTCACAGTTCATGAGTTCAAGCCCCGCATCAGGCTCTGTGCTGACATCCCAGAGCCTAGAGCCAGCTTTAGATTCTGTGTCTCCATCTCTCTCTCTCTGCCCCTCCCCCACTCGTGCTCTATCTCTCTCTCAAAAGTAAATATTTTTAAAAAACTTTAAAAAGAATATGAAAACACTAATTTGAAAGGATATATGCACCCCTATGTTTGTTGCAGCATTATTTACAATAGCCAAATTATGGAAACAACCCAAGTGTCCATCGAAAGATGAATGGATAAAGAAGATGTAGTATATGTACAAAATGGAATATTGGCCATAATAAAGAATTAAATCTTGACATTAGCAACAACACAGATGGATCTATAGAGCATAATAATAAATAAATTAGTTAGAGAAAGACATATACCATATGATTTCACTCACATGTAGAACTTAAGAAAGAAAACAAATGAACACAGAGAAAAAGAGACAAACCAAAAAACAGACTATTAACTATAAAGAACACACTGATGGTTATCAGAGGGGACGTGGATTGGGTGATGGGTGAAATAGATAAAGGGGATTAGGAGTATACTTGTCATGGTGAACATGGAGTAATGTATGAAATTTGTTGAATCACCATGTTGTACACCTGAAACTAATATATATAACACTATATGTTAGCTATACTGGAATTAAAAGAAAATAAAGAAGAATCCATCTGTCCCCAGTAGAGGTACACCAAAGAAAAAACAAGAGAAAAAAAAAGTCTCTTAGTGCCTTAACTGGTCATTTCCACAGATCCAATCAACATGAGTTATTCTTTGTGTGACTCAGAGATTTCAAAGTGAGCTTTGACCTGGTACCAGTGGAACTCTTCCAGTAACACATATTAGATTTACTCCAATTCTTTGACCATTCTATAGGAAAGACTTCCTTGACAGGCTCTCCTTCTAAAGTCTGAAGGAAATTAACCCAGCCTGATAATTCCATTTGAAAACAAAGTTTGTGAGAAATTTCAGCATCAACTAAAAATATGCCTGATTTGTCACAGAAATATTTTCAGACTAACATGAACAGCAATGTCATACTAATCAGAGCTAAGCTGTGAAGCAGACAACATGTAACAAGCATGACTCATGGGGCAGAACTATAAACAACTTCATTTTTAACTCTCACAGTCTCTTCAAACGTATTCTTTTGGGTCATATTTGCATTGCTTCCAGATGAAAACTTGAGCATTCCCCATTACTTTTGCTAGGTATTCTTAAGTAATAAAAAGTTCTAGAGTCACTTTAAATTGCCAAACAACAACAACAACAACAAAGCATTTATTTATGTAATAAATCAAAAATCCAAACAAAACAAAGCCAAACCTTCACCTTTCCCACAGCAAAAGGCTAGAGGAGGAAAACACAATTGGAGAAGGGCAAATGTTTTCTCTCTTTTTCTATTTTGTGCTTCTACTTGTCCACCCCAAGGGTAACATGGAAAAGCTAGAAGACAGGAGGTTCAAAAAAGACCTCACTTGACTGATACTCTCTTGTGAGTTGGTATTGGTCCTCCCAGGTTTATCAACAGTTTGAAAGTGAGTTTTTTTGTGGATTCTTCTGAGATCATTCTCACACAAACTCACCCATATACGCAAAGCTGGAGCTCTCTCAGCTGCCCTTGACACAGGAGATGAATTCTCCACATCATCTGCAAATATTGTTTCCTCATCTCTGGGCATGTGGCAGTCTCTCCAGATTCCACTACTGGGGTCAGCTCCTCTTCTAGTGTCTTCTTGCACATAATTTAAGATAACCCTAGACCAAGTCTCTCTAGGAATGGGAACATCAGTCGCACAGAAAACAATCAATTAACCCATCAGCTGACTCATTCTTCAAATGTTCATGAGCTCTGATTAAGTACCAAGCCCTCTTATCAACATCATCTGCTAAAATATAAATAACCAAGCTTAAAGTGTACACTTTCTAAAGGGAATTTTAAAAAGGCATGATTTAGGGCAGTTGGGTGGCTCGGTAGGTTAAGTGTCTGACTTGATTTCGGCTCAGGTCATGATCTCACAATTTGTGAGTTCGAGCTCCTAATTGGGCTCTGCACTGACAGCGGGGAGTCTGCTTGGGATTCTCTCTTTCTCCCCGCCTCCCCACTTGCATACGTGTGCACACACACTATCAAAATAAATAAAATTAACATAATTTTTAAATAAAATAAAAAATAAAAAGACAAAGTTTTTTTCAACCACATGAATAAATCACACAACCCTAAATATACAGATGGATTTACTCAACAAAGTGAGTCCCAAAAGCCTATGCAGAAGATACAGATTAGGACTTCTATGTGGGGAGCACTCCAAAGGCAGCAATGTGCTCTGAAAGGTGAGGCCAGGGGGCTTTGAACTTTCGAAGTGCAATAAGACCCATTGCTTTTACTTAACTTGTGTGGTTATTTAGCATCATTTGAAGGTGGCTAATGGATTATGGAGAACAGAGGGGCTAAATCCCTTCAAGCTATCCTTGATTCTATTTTCACATATTTATAATTCTGTGTTCACATTAATTTTTAACAATAGAATCATAGAATATCTGTGCTGGAAGGGACATAAGAAGTTATCTGGTCAAAGTTTGTGTGTACTTACCTTTCCTGTGTATACGTACACAGGTTCTTTCTATACATGTGACTATGGGGATTTTTGTTACCTAAGAATGTGTTCTGAGCATGTGTGCAAAAAACCCCACAAAACACCCGCACCAGCTGCGATTCTTTTCGGCAGTTGTTTGGCAGCACAACCGTGTATACTGCATCCTCAGCTCACCAGGATGAAGGCTAAATTATCAAACGACAGATCTTATATATGAGGGGAACATAATCCAGTCTAGCTTCAGGAGTTTTATTTAGAAGAAAAAATTACAAGAGGCTAGTCAGGTCCTTCCAGTCATAATTCTCTAGGGATCCTTGTGCCGGATGCTTGACATATTAAAACCTAAAGGAGGCTCGCTGGAGGAAGGATTGGCCAGCACAAAGGCTTGGAGGTGGGAGTGTGCCTGGTGTGTTTGAAAAACAGCCAGGAGACCTGTGTGTCTGAATATATTCAGGGATTAGAAGAAAAAGGAGGTAGGACGAGAAGGGAAAGTGAGAACAAATTTCAGAGGACAGTGGTTCACAGCCCTGGATGTCTATTAGCATTACTTGAGGACTTTTCAGCAAGTATCAATGCCCCAGTCACAAAACCAATGAAATCAACATTTTGGGGAATCAGACCCCAAAATGAATATTACTTTAAATCTCACCAGATTGTGTCCAATGTGAGCCAAGGTGGAGAATTTTTTGTAGGTGACTTTGGTTGAAATGGGAAACTGGGATGCCTGGCTAGCTCAGTCGGTTAAGCATCTGGCTCTTGGTCTCGGCTCAGGTCATGATCTCTCAGTTTCATGAGTTCCAGCCCCACGTCCGGCTCCATGCTGATGGCGCAGAGCCACCTAGAATCCTCTGTCTCCCTCTTTCTCTGCCCCTCTCCTACTCACACTGTCTCTCTCTCAAAATAAATAAAATTTAAAAAGAAAAAAAGAAATGGCAAACCACTAGAGCAGGGATTTTGAACAGATGAGTACCTGATCTTGCTTGGTTTTAACAGTCCTTCTGTCTACTGGGAGAACATATTGTAAGGGGACAAAAGCCAGAACTTGTTTTAGAATACCTTTTGCAATAATCTGGAGGATAGTTGTTTGGTTCAGGGTGGGAGTAGTGGTGGTGTGAAAAGTGGTTGGATTCTGGTTATGTTTGAAGAGAGAACTGACAAGATTTGCTGATGCATCTGATGGGAGGTAGGAGATAAAAACAGAATCCAAGGAGCACACAAAGGCTATTTGTTTGCCCAAGTACATGCTTTCCTCTGACAAGCTCTGAAAGTGCCTGTTACCCATACACTAACCTCTTAAAGCTTTTCTCTCCTCTCTGTAGTTAATCCATTCCCTCAGCACCCCTTTTCTTCTCCCCCACGTGTTTCCTTCTCAAGATCTTGCTCCTATGAAAAGATATTAAAAACTTCATCTGCTAAAATATAAGGGAGTAGTAAGACTTGAATTGTACCTTTCCCAAAGGGTATTTGCATTTTAAAGAAATAGAGTCTTCTAAACTTCATGAGGACTTATTTTGATCCTAATTGCACATTGATTTCTTCTATGCAGCAAGTCCTCATTAGGAGCAGATCTAGAGTTTCTACTTTAAAGAGGATTTAGAGACAGCTCTATGAGGTAGGAGACTGGTCAGGGAGCTTATCTTGAAGCTGAGTTTGAAGTAGTTTGTAGGTGACTGATGGATTAGGGGGCTAGGTGGAGGGGAGGGAAAGGGCTAAAGTCCCACCCAGGCTGTGTCTTGGCATCATCATTATCTTCACATAGATTTTTTTATTTTTGAACAAAAAGAATATCTGAAATAGATGAGATCTCCCAAAGCATCTGTTTCACATCTGAAATTCCAGATAAGAACACTGAGCCTTGGAAAGGCTGAGTTTCTCAGCCATGGATCCATTGCTACATCAGATGCAAGGACCTTTTAACACTGGAGCAAACCCAAGCTCTTCAGACATAAGATACAGTGGAAATCCATTCAAACTCCAAGCATCAGTGATCTCTTAACTAGAAATATGGTGTTTCTCTAAAATTTTATTTTTATTTCCTTTCATTAAAAATGTGTATTATCGGGGCGCCGGGGTGGCGCAGTCGGTTAAGCGTCCGACTTCAGCCAGGTCACGATCTCACGGTCCGTGAGTTCGAGCCCCGCGTCGGGCTCTGGGCTGATGGCTCAGAGCCTGGAGCCTGTTTCCGATTCTGTGTCTCCCTCTCTCTCTGCCCCTCCCCCGTTCATGCTCTGTCTCTCTCTGTCCCAAAAATAAATAAAAAACGATGAAAAAAAATTTTTTTTTAATGTGTATTATCATAACTAGTGAAACAGAGCAGAGTTATACACAGAAAAAGTTAGTGATTTCCCATCTCCTCATTCCCTCTTTTCTAAGTTCATCTTTCTCATTACATATGTACATACATATGTGTGATTATGTTATGTTAGCAAAGTGGGTGATATCATATATATGTGTGCATATACATGTGTTAAAACACATAAATATATAAATTAAATTAAAATAAATATATGTATATATCTGTGTATGTGTGTATAAGTATATAAAATCACACTAAATTTATTTTCTCACCTAACAGTACTTCATATATATCTCTCCCAAGAAATATAAAGCTATTTTAAAATAGCTGTATAATATTTCATAGACTGGAACTATGACAAATTATGGAACCATTTTAGTTCTCAATAAACATTTTTGGGGGTTTTTGCCTCAAAAAACACTGAAGAAAAAAAACCCTGCACATTTATTCTTACATCCTGATGCTTTCCTTATTGCAGGACACATTCTCTGAAGGCTTGAATAAAATAAATGACTATTAAAAAAGGTTCATTCCAATCTCCTTTCTATCAATCCATTCAGTAGACTCTAGTATTCTTAAATTCAGACTTTACCTTTTCCTTTTATTAATTTATTCATTCTGCAAATATATATTTACTACTGTTAATGTAAATTGACCTGATCCTAAGACCCTTTCCTAGATTCTATATTTTTAGTTGGTATTTGAATATCAAAATGGTTCTTTTAATGTTCTCCACACATATCTCCATCAATTCACCTCCTATTGCCTACTGTAGTAGATAAATACCATGTAAGTATTTCAGGCCTTAATCTGTGAAAAGTAATAAACTATTTCTAGAAATCACCCCATTTGCCTTGGGTTGGGACTTTCATTTTGCCAGAGAAAACACCTTGCAGAAGGGGCACTAGAAAATTATGAGTAGAAAGATGTTGATCAGCCTCTTGTCATCTTTCTTCCGCAAATCAAACCCTCAAGCAAGATCAGATTGCATTTGCTTCATATATAAGTAGAACCACTGTTTGAAAATGTACCTTTCACTCTGGTGAGCTAAAGGTCCAAGATAAATGATCATGTGGGTTAACCAACATCTAGAGGGAGCCAGAAGTAATATTGATGGATTCCTCACACATACGTTCAAAGCACATTCTTATCTAAGAAATCTCCATCAACACTCTCTCTGCATAAACTCTCACATACGCAGAAGAGCTAGTGACACAGCCTTTTAGATATAAATAGAATGCTGTTTTCTGATTATAACAAGGACATATTCTTTGCAATGGTTTGAAGGTAGTCCCAATCTGAATAGGCATCAGTATCCAATAAGAGACAATATGACAGAAGAGGCACCGCGGTAGTGAAGACCATGATCTTTGGAGTCAGAAAGACACGGATCCAAAGCCTGAGTCTACCTCATACCTGCATGTTGACTTAGGTAAGATATTAGGGCCTATAAAAGCCTTTCTCCCTTCATCCATAAATGATAATATTCTTGCTCAACTCTTACAGTGGTAGCTATCATTAAATGAGTATTAAACAGAATATAACAGTTGCCACATAGTAAATACTCAGCAGATATCTGTTATAATGGCAAAGGAACTTCAACTTCCTTATTAGCCCTTTTACCAGGTAGAAATATCTTATATACAAAAATTATTATACAAAACTACTAAAGCCTTAGGAAAAACAACCATGAAATAAAGAATATACATCAAGGAGGTGGTAAAGCTCAGAAAGCAGCAAGCTCAGAATAGAAGACCAAAAGATAGCCCATAAAACATACTTCAGAGCTGTATTGTAAACCTAGGAACCAAAAATAACAAGAAAATTAAAAGCACAAGTAAAAAGACAAATCAAAAAGACTGGGAAGACTGCAGTTCGAAAACTAAAATTATGGTCTCCAAATTCCTCTGGAGATAGACATCTCAATACCATTCTCATTACTTGTCCCTGAGTATTTGTGTGGTGGGGCCAAGGAAGATGTAGGGGAAGACGTTAGTTAAGAAATGAACTAAGGGAGGAAGACTAGAGTCATGTTCTTCTATAACTTCAAGTTCATTTGAGAATTTCAATCATCAGGAATATATGGATCCAGGAGGCTACACAACTACATTAAAGCAGTCAATTCAAATAAATCTGATATTCAAATGTCTACAATTCCTTAGCTAAGTATGCTGAAGGGGAGGAAAATCAATTACTAAGGTTCAAGGCCTATACTTTAAAGTCTAATGGTTATTTTAGAATGGTGGATAAAATCATAAAATTGCTGATTTATAATGTTCTGTGCTACCACTAAAGACAAAAGAAAAAACTGGACTCAGTTCTCTGTTATCCATGCCAACAAAATCATACACTGGCACACTTTATTTTCTTCAGAGATTAGATTTCATATCCTTTTAATTTCTAGTTCATTTCCTGGCTGCTGAGATGTTCTACACTCTCTTAGTCGCCTTAGCATTCCTCACATCGATCCTGAAGGCTTTGGGTCACTCAGCCAGTCAGCAAAAAATTATGGGACATATCCCATCACCGGCTCAGGGCAGTGGGGCAGGCACAACTTTAACTCAGCTGCAACAGAACTCTAATAAAATATTCAGGGAGACACATCACTCTGAATAGAGATGAGATCAGCCACGAAAATTCTAAATGGAAAAAGTGAATTTCCATTCCTTCTCCTTTAGTATTTCTAAATAACTCATTTTCAGACTTCAAGAGGTTCAAATGCTAAATTCCAGGAAACAAGGCTCTAGAGTGCCTGATAAATAAATACTGGTTTCATTACAGTACAGGCTTTATTTTTGCCAGGTGGACACAATCTTTAACAGAATAGTATCAGAAATCTAAAGACAGTATGGCACAGTAGATAGACTCTTGGGCCTGGAGTTAGAAAATAGATGTGGAATCCAGACTGTGTCACATTCTATCAGTGTGACCTTAGGCAGGTTATTTTTTCTTTAAGCCTGTTTCCAGAGGGTTTTGTTGTTGTTGTTGTTGTTGTTTTGGAGAATTGGGGGATAAAGTAAGTGAATATATTAAAAGTAGAACATTATTCATTCATGATAATTAAATATGGGGAAATTACTTTAATATTAGTGTATTTTCATTAAGATCATCACACATAAATATATATAATCACTATTATGTGCCTAGGCTAGTATTGGATTATAAAGAAAGTTTAAATACAATCCCTCCCCATAAAAAGAAACTCCTAACATTTAGTTGAGCTCTAAGTTATTGCTTATATTTTACTTGGCTATTTGTCCCAGAGAAGACAGGTTTATCAGTGGAATTTTTAAAATTAATAGTAATTGGTTTTATTTAAGCCATAAATATAAAGCATTTCTAAGGTCTTAGGATGTGAAAAACTGAAATAAGCAAAGGCACAAAACCTGAGTGTGATTCATTCAAATACCTTAATCACTAGACTTTCCTATTTTTCACTCTACCAGTCTGTTTTCTCATTGTGCTTGTTATCCTCAAAAGACCATACCCTACATCAACCCATTGTCAACATGAGTAGATTATGTAAATTAACCATGTAAATGTACTTAAACAATTAAAGCCACATGGATATTCAAAGTTAAAGAACAAAAGCAAAGAAGCACTAATTCTAATTAGAGAGCAATCAGACACAGGCTTAATTTCTCTTAGCACCATTTACTAAGGGACTTCTTAATACCTACTGTGTATATTGATGTATTTCACTTAAGTTTTTTAATGATTATATACCTGCATATGTTAAATACATAAATATTAAAATTCCTTAAATTTGATTTGGTTTTTTTCTCCAACAAATTGTCCCTCCTCAAAATATATCTGCATACTTAAATCATTGTATTAATTAAAATGAGTCAGAAGCTAATATCATATAGTCCAGCTAACTATTATGGGAATATCAGGATCTGCAGCTGCCTTCCATTAACGCTATCAGACTGGACTTTCATTTGCAGAATGAAATCTATTGATTGCGTCAAAGAACATCAGTTTTGTCCTTTAATGATCCATGGTTCCTTTCAAAAGTAGCTCAGTAATGATTACTACATTAAAGCTTCAAACATGTGCAACCACAGATGAGTTTCTAAAGTAACACTTTCATCACCATCACAGGGTCATGTGGGAGGAAGAATATTGGCCTGGGAACCAACTGCTAGTGCAGACTCTGTTACAAACTCTTTACATGACCTTGGGCATAGGGTTGCCATAAAGAATACAAGATACCCAGTCAATTTCAATTGAACAAATTACATTTTAATATAACTCTGACCTAAATATCACATGAGGCACACTTATGGTAAAATATGATTCACTGGACAAGACCCATTTATATGCTGCCTGTAAGAGTCTTATTTCTGACCAAAGACACCTGCAAATTGAAAATGAGGGGATGGAGAAACATTTATCATTCAAACTGATGTCAAAAAAAAAAAAAGCTGGGGAAGCAATATTCATATTGGACAAAATAGACTTTAAAACAAAGACAATAACAAGAGATAAAGAAAGACACTCTATAATAATAATAAAGGGAACAATCCAACAAGAAGATATAAAATTGTAAATACTTAGGCACCCAACAGGAAAGCACCCAAATACATAAAGCAGCTAATAACAAACATAAAGGAACTAATCGTTAGTAAGCAACAACAGGAGACTTTAACACCACACTTACGTCAATGAATAAACCATCCAAACCATCAGTGAGGAAACTGGATTTGAATGACACACTGGACAAGATGGATCCAACAGATATATTGAAAACATTCCATCCTAAAACATCAGAATTCACATTCTTTTCAAGTGCACATGGAACATTCCCCAGAATAGATCACATATCAGGCCACAAAACAAGTCTCAACAAATTCAAAAAGATCAAAGTTACAGCATGCATCCTTTCTAACCACAATGTTATGAAACTAGTAATCAATCACAAGAAAAAATCTAGAAACACCACAAATATGTGGAGGTTAAATAACATGCTACTAAACAATGAATGGGTCAACCATTACATGGAAACAAATGAAAATGTAAACACAACAATTCAAAATCTTTGGGATGCAGAAAAAGCAATTCTAAGAGGGAAGTTTATAGCAATACAGGTCTGTCTCAAGGGCCAAGAAAAATAGCAAACAAGCAACCTAAGGTTACACCTAAAGGAGCTAGAAAAAGAACAAACAAAACTCCAAATCAGAAAAGAAAGGAAATAATAAAGATTAAAGCAGAAATAAACAAAACAGAAACTAGAAAAAAAAAAAAAAAAGAACAGATCAAGGAAACCAGGAGCTAGTTCTTTGAAAAGATCAATAAAATTAACAAATCTCTAGAGACTCATCAAAAAAAAAAAAAAAAAAAAAGGAGAGAGAGACTCAAACAAAATCACATATAGAAGATGAGAAAAAACATCTGACATCACAAAAATTTAAAAAGAATATTATGAAAAAATATATGCCAAAAAATTGACAACCTAGAAAAAATAGATAAATTTTTAGAAACCTATAACCTACCAAAATTGAGGTAAAACAAATGGAAAATTTGAACAAACTAATTACCAGCAATAAAGTTGAATCAGTAATCAAAAAATTCCCAACAAACAAAAGTCCAGGGCCAGATGGCTTCACAGGTGAATTCTACTCTTCTACATTTAAAGAAGAGTTAATACCTATTGTCCTCAAACTATTCCAAAAGTTAGAAGAGGAAGAAAAACTTCCAAATTCATTCTATAAGGCCAACATTACCCTTATTCAAACAAACAAAAACAAAAAAACAAATAAAGACACCACTAAAAGAGAAAGAGAGAGAACTGCAAGTCAATATCTCTGATGAACATAGATGTAAAAATCTTCAACAAAATACTAATAAACTGAATCCAATAACACATTTAAAAAAAATCATTCACCAATCAAGTGAGATTTATTCTCAGTATGCAAGGAGGGTTCAATATTTGCAAAATCAATGTGATACATCACATCAATAAAAGAAAGGATAAAACCATATGATCATTTGAATACATGCAGATATAGCATTTCACAAAGTCCAACATCCATTCATGATGAAAATACTCAAAAAAGTAGGTTTGGAGAGAACATACCTCAACATAATAAAGGTCATATATGAAAAACCCATAGCAAACATCATAATCATTGGAGAAAAAATAGGAGTTTTCCCCTAAATCAGGAACAAGACAGTGATGTCCACTCTCACCACTTTTATTCAACATAGTCCTAGCCACAGCAATCAGATAACGAAGATAAAAGTCATCCAAATTGGTAAGGAAGAAATAAAACTTACACTATCTGCGTATGACATAATACTATATATAGAAAACTCTAAAGAATCTACCAAAAAATATATATATACTAGGACTGATCAATGAATTCAGTAAATTCACAGGATACAAAAATCAATGTACAGAAATCTGTTGCATTTTTGTATACTAATAATGCAGCAGAGAAAGAAATTAAGAAAGCAATCCCAATTTCAACTGCACCAAAAATAATAAAATACCTAGGAATGAACTTAACCAAGAAGGAAAAAGACCTGTACTCTGAAAAGTACAAAGCACTGATAAAAGAAATTGAAGATAACACAAAGAAATGCAGACATTCCATGCTCATAGATTGGAAGAAAAAATACTGTTAAAATGTCCCTACTACTCAAAGCAATCTACAGATTTAATGCACCCCCTATCAAAACACCAACAGCGACCTAGAACATTGTTATCCTAAAGTTTGTACAGAACTACAAAAGACCCCAAATGGCCAAAGCAATTCTGAAAAAGAAAAACAAAACTGGAAGTATCACAATTCCAGATTTCAAGTTGTACTACAAAGCTGTAGTAATCAAAACAGTGTGGTATTGGCACAAAAATAGACACTACTGAGTATTTACCCCTAAAATACAAAAACACTAATTCAAAGGGATACAGGCACCTCTATGTTTATTGCAGTATTATTTAAGATAGTCAAATTAGGGGTGCCTGGGTGGCTCAGTCCATTGAGTGTCTGACTTCAGCTCAGGTTATGATCTCAGGGTTCATGGGTTCAAGCCCTGTGTCAGACTCTGTGCTGAGAGCTCAGAGTCTGGAGTCTGCTTTGGATTCTGTGTCTCCCTCTCTCTCTGCCCCTTCCCCACTCACTCTCTGTTTCTCTCTCTCAAAAACAAATAAACATTAAAACATTTTTTAATTAAGTAATCAAATTATATATATTATATGTATAATATATATACACACACAATGGAATATTATTCAGCCATAAAAAGAATGAAATCTTGCCATTTGCAACATGGATGGAGGTAGAGAGTATAATGTTCAACAAAATAAGTCAGTCAGAGAATGACAAATATCATATGAGTTTACTCATATGTGGAATTTAAGAAACAAAAAAAAAAGGAGCAAAGGAAAAAGAGAGATACCAAGAAACAGACTTTTAACTATAGAGAATGGATGGTTCCCATAGGGGAGGTGGGAGAGTGATGGGTAAAATAAATGAAGGGGATTAAGAGCACATGGACCAATTTAAAAAAAAAAAAGGTACATGCAACATGTAAAGCACTGAGTAATTTATAGAATTGTTGAAATGCTATATTGTACACCTTAAACTAATGTAATACTGTGTTAATTATGCTGGCATTAAAATTAAAAAGTTTAAAATAAAATACTTAACCATATGATCCCTGAAAAATAAATGATTCACTGGTTTTCTGAAATTCAAATTTAACCAATCCTGTATTTTCATCTGCTAAATCTGGGAACTATACTTGGTCAAACTAATGGTGGCTCTATATTTTGAGAAGTGCAGGGATTGGACAGTATGACATCCAAGTGACCATAAAAATTAAAAAAATAAAAAAAACTACTGGGTTCAAAGGCAAGCAAGAAGCAAAACTCAGTATATTTGTTTTCCTTAACTACTAAGCAGAGATTCATAAAATCCCTCACATTTAAAACCAAGCAAGCTAATGTTAGAGATAGGTATAATATCTCTGTAAATAATCCCAATGTAGACAAAAAGAAGACTCAGGTACTTTAAAGCTTTTGTATTTGCTATCTATTGTTGCGTAACTGGATAAGACATTATCCCAAAACTTAGTGGCATAAAACGACATTTATTATCTCACAGTGTCTGTGGGTCAGAAGTCCATGAACAGCTTAACTGGATCCTATGGCTCAGGGCTTCATTAAGACTACAATGAAGGTTTTAGCTGGGCTACAACCATCTCCAGGGTCAAACAGAAAAGGACACACTTCCAAATTCATATGTGTGGCTGTTGACAGGATTCGGTACTTTGCAGTTTGTTGGACTGACAGCCTCAATTCGTTGCCGGCTGTTGGCTGCCCTCAGTTCCTTGCTGTGGGCCTCCCCTTAAGGAAGCATCACAAGCATTTATACTTGAGATCTTTAGAAAGAAGAAAGTCATCTGTCTTTATGAGATATACTTACAAATTGCAGCTTTTTCTACTAGAACAAGCAAACAAGAGCCAGAGAGAGTGTGGCCAAGACAGTCTTTGGTAGCCTAATCTCAGAAGTGGTGTGGAACCACACTTACCGTACTCTATCTGTTAAAAGCAAATTAGCAGGTGTAGATGCAGACCACACCAAGGGGAGAGCATCATGGAAAACGTGAATATCAGGAGGTGGAGGTCATTGGAAACTATTTTAAACCTACCTACGACACTTGAAAAATGGTATTTTTGGAGGGGCCCCTGGGTGGATTGATCCATTAAATGTCCGATTCTTGGTTTCTGCTCAGGTCATGATCTCACAGTTAGTGGGTTCGAACCCTGTGTCAGGCGCTGCACTGACAGTGTGGAGCCTGCTTGAAATTCTCTCTATTCCTCTTTCTCTGCCCCTCCCTGACTCGTGCCCTCTCTCAAAATAAATAAACTTTAAAAAAAGGATTTTTTCTGGAAAAGTTACGGAAGAGCTATTTCTTAGTTAAGTTTAATCGATAATTAGTTAAAGTGGAAGCTCTGTACTTGGGCCTTTAAAAGATGGGTAAGCAATACTAAAGACATCAAGCTTTGGATCTAAAGATCTCAAATACAAATGCTTCTTTTCCAGTTTGAAACATGCACATTGAGATTTGGTAATTCTAGATGTGCCAAAATAGAATTTTGTTCATTACTCCAAACGTACCGTGTTTATTAGTCCTTACTTCCTTTGATGATATAACACATTTATCTTGCCCTTTATTTGATCACTTCAGGTTTGAAAGTGCTATTTTTAAAATTTTTTTTTCAACGTTTTTATTTATTTTTGGGACAGAGAGAGACAGAGCATGAACGGGGGAGGGGCAGAGAGAGAGGGAGACACAGAATCGGAAACAGGCTCCAGGCTCTGAGCCATCAGCCAGAGCCCGACGCGGGGCTCGAACTCACGGACCGCGAGATCGTGACCTGGCTGAAGTCGGACGCTTAACCGACTGCGCCACCCAGGCGCCCCGTGAAAGTGCTATTTTTAGTTAATAATCAATTTAGGACTTAAAATCAGTCAAGTCTAACTAGAGACTCTCAAACTAGATGCAGAAAACGTTTGTAAGGATGTGTATTAGTTTCCTAGGGCTGCTACAATAAAATATCACAAACCAAGCTGCTTCACGCAGAGATTTATTCTCTTACAGTTCTGCAGGCTAGAAGTCTACAATCAAGGGGCTGAAAGAGCCATGTTCTCTCCATTCTGGCAGAAAATCCTTCCTTGCCTCTTCCCTGCTTCTGGTGGTTACCAGTAATGCTTGGCATTTTTTGGCTTATAGATGTATCTCTCCAATCTCTGCCTCTGTGTTCAGAGGTTCTTGACCCTCTCTTTTCTGTGTCTTAACACAGCATTTTCCTGTCTGTGTCTCCTCTGTACCCAGAGCCTCATCTTACAAGGATACCTATAATGGAATTAAGTCCTATCCTAAACCAATAGGACCTCACCTGTCTTAACTCGATTACATCTGCAAAGACCTTATTTCCAAATAAGGTCACATTCACAGGTACCAGGAGTTTGGATTTCAACACATCATTTTAGGGGATCACAACACACAACAGGGTACTCGATAAAGATGCAGATTCCGACAACACAGGAACCTCCCATCCCTTGGGAATTTTGATTCTTTAGGTATTGGGAAAGGTATACGGATCCGCCACTTTGACAAAGCACTGCAGGTACATTCTATGGGAGTGGTGCACAGCCCACATTTTGGCAAACTCTGCTCAAGCCAACCAGCTAGACCTTCCCGCTAACTGTTGTTAGACAAACAATAGTTAAAGCCTACAGGCTTTTTCTCCTTGATTTTCTTAGTGAGAAAATGTAGGTGAAGGACAGTGTGGCAAAATGAGTAGATACTGAGGTTAGCATCAAAGGACCTAAGTCTGAATACTGGCTCCACACCAGCCATATGACTGTAGTTCAATCCCTCAGCATCTGATTCTTCAGCTATCTCACTAAGTTTTTCTTATAATTAAATCGAGTAACATTTGCAAAAGCATCTAGCCAGTTTAATATTATACTATTAGAACTAAAAATGATATAAAAAATGTATTCATGCTATTTAATCCAGTAATTCCTCTTCATTCATCATTTATTTAACAAAAATTTATCGAATACATACCATATGCCAGACATTGAGCTTAGCACTGGGGATACAACACTGAACAACAAATATAGTCTGTACTTCATATTCTGGAGGAACTATAACTTAAGGAAATGATTTAAAATATTCAAATAAGGGGCGCCTGGGTGGCGCAGTCGGTTAAGTGTCCGACTTCAGCCAGGTCACGATCTCGCGGTCCGTGAGTTCGAGCCCCGCGTCAGGCTCTGGGCTGATGGCTCAGAGCCTGGAGCCTGTTTCCGATTCTGTGTCTCCCTCTCTCTCTGCCCCTCCCCGTTCATGCTCTGTCTCTCTCTGTCCCAAAAATAAATAAATGTTGAAAAAAAATTAAAAAAAAATAAAATATTCAAATAAATTATAAACATAAAAGTCTTCATGACAGCATTAATAAAATAGAAACAATAAATATCTAACAGTAGAAAAAATTTTTTATCTACTGAGTGAAATACCCCACCGGCATGTAACGAAGACTATGTCGTAATTTGGAAAATTGCATTTAATGTGAAATAAAAATTAAGGTACAAAACTACATGCATGCCATGATTACAAATACATAAAACTAATAATATATTATAGGGGGAAAGAATGGACTAACACTGACCAAAATGAAATCATGGTTAAGAAAATGAGGTAACATTACAAATGACTTCTTTTTTTTTCTTTTTCTAACACTCACTGGATGGAAGCATTAGTTTCTTCCTTATCTGAGTTTGGTTTTTGTTTTGTTTTCAACTTCGACAGAGTAATTGTTTTTGAAATCAGAAAAAAGGAAAAAGCATATTTTTAAATTAGTTGCATACTATCTGGTTACAGTGTGTGACAGTAAATCTACAAGTGTCAGGTAGATCCAGCATCCTACAGGCTTGTGAGGTCTTCCTGGAGGCAAGCAGCCCAAATGAATCTCTTCCAAGACCAGATGCACTGGGTTTGTGTCCAACATGCCCTCATGCTTCCCTCCTCCTAAGGGGGCCCAGTATTTTGCTGGTCTTTCTAGCTAAAGCAGCACCAAAACTAACAGGCACTCAGTTTTTATATGTAGGATTGAACTGAAATGTTCTATGTGGCTCCAAGATTCCTTTTGCTCATCACAATACACACTATCATATCAGGCAATAAACTAGAGTCTGAATTATTTTTCCCAGGTATATTATTTTTGGCTTCACTCACACTAACAGGCAGCTTTCTCTCTGCCCTGTGCTGTGTGCTTGGTGATACAAATTTTTGACCAAGGACCCACTTCCTCCCACTCCTCCCCCAGCCCTAATTCCAATTTTCCAAGATGGTTATTTACAAAATTACTTTTATTAAATAACTAATCTCTATTTTTATTAAAGATAAAAACTAACTTCTGGTCAGAGCTTTAAACAAATATGAGATAGTAAGATTCCAACTGAGAACAAGTATGTTTAACCCTTTGGTTATCCTAGACAATGATTTGGGAAGGCAAAAATATGAATTCCATTAGGATTTTTACAATGTTAAAAATAACTGTTACATTCCCCATTACCTTGTCCTCAGATGCCCAAGGATCCCAAATAGGAAAAATTTTACCAGAACACAAATCTCACTCAAGACCCCATGATCCATGCAGAGATGAGTTTGAGAGGCCCAAATAAATTGTTTTCTAGTGGTACTCACTTCAACCCTTGGTAGGTAGATTAAAGGTAATTTTCTCATTGCTAAGTCCTGCATTTGGCGTCTGAGGGGAAGATTTATTTTCCCTTATACTGGAAAGAATCCTATCACGTGAAGAGGAAGGCTGGGCAGTTTCCTTATTTGTGTTGAGGTTGTTTTGTCTTCTTGCTTAAAGTAGAATTAAAACAGTACACTGGGCAAAGTGCCAGAGCCCCAGAGCAGGACTCTGAGGTGAGTTTATAATAAAGGACAGTAAAAATATTCCCCAATGGGCTTTAACTCTTTCTTCCTTATTATTAACACATTTGAAGCTTTTTTATTCAATATTTTGCAAACAATGTAATAATTATAAACATCATTGCCTTAGCTGAGTTTTCTCAGAGGTAGACTCTGAAAAAACTATTCCAAGGAAAATAGTTGGTTATATATAGGAAATGTATAAGGAATAAACTCTAGAAATATGACATCTTTATCATTTTTTATGTACAATGCATTTATTATGACATGTTCCAGTCATAATAGACAAATAATTGTTTCCTACTCTCAAACTGCCTTTTTATAAATAAATTTCTAACTCTTCAATTTCCTTATATTTTTCTTTTTTTTCTTAAAAGCAAGGATTTCACAAAAACTAATTATCCTGGAGTTCTGGTTGGGGCCTACATTGAGACACGGTATAGTTGTTAAGAACCCCATGTCTGAAGCCTGGGTTCAATACTGTGCTCAGACACTTACCAACTGTGCATCTTGAGCAAGTTATTTAACCTCTCAGTGCTTCAATGTCCTCATCTATAACACGGCTCATAATTTTATGTATTTGGTAGTGCTATGGTAAAATTTTCAGGAGTTAGTATAAATAACCTAGAATAATGCCTGGCTCGTACGGAGTCCCATATAAGTGTATATTGAGTGGGGGGAAAAAAAAGAAAAAGAAATAACAAGGATCATCAATCTATCCTTAGTGCCACTGGCTGTTCTTGACCTTGTAGCTATGCAGATCAATAAGATACATGACAGCCCACTATGAACACAACAGCTTAGTAAAAAAGACTAAAATAGGTGGACAAATTCTAGTTAAATAGATAACTGTATCACCATATAGTAAGGCCAATAAGAGCACAGAACAGGGAGCAACCAACCACTTGGGTGAAGCTGGGAAAAGTTTACCCTCAGAGTCCTTGTTAAAGGAGAAGCAGGCACTGGGGGACTGGAGGGGGTGATGGAGGCTCTGGAAAGGAGAACAGCCCAGGTAAGGAAGAGGACCTGTGACCTGGAACAGTACACTAGAGGAATAGTAAGAAATTGCAGTGTGACTGAAATTTAGGGTGTTGTGCATGAAGTAGTGTTAGGTTAAGACCAGGTTATAAAGGTCTTTGTCCACCAAATAAAGAATATTGACTTTTCTTCTATAAAAAAAAAAGAAGCCAGAGTATGTTTTGCTAGAAGTGACATCTCAGGCTTGTTTCTCAGAAAAAAAGAATTCAGTCATCAATGGGAAGAACTGACTAGACTCAAGCAGTCAAAGAGTCTACTGTGACTATAGGCCAAGTCTGAGGTTAACTAAGTCTAGGGCAGGGGGGATGAAGAGCAAATGGCTGTTGAAGGAAAGTTTTGGAGTTAGTGACTAATTGGATAGGTCTGGGTAGAGAAGAGGGAGGGTTTAAGAAAGATACTATGATTTCCTACTCTTGAAACTTGGCTGGCCATAGCATTAATAGGCATAGGAAATAAAGAAGACAATCAAGTTAGTAAGCCAAGGGTGAGGGGCCCATGACAAGGTTAGACAATGACACGGTAAGTCTGAGGAGCCTATAGGAAATTCAGACAAAAGTTTCTATTTGGTTATCTTTTGGATTTGGAAGACATCAGCATGGGAGTATACAAATAGATGATCTCACCCAGAAATTATACTCTATTTGGAAGAAAATTCCAGTGCACCCTGGTGCCTCAATTGCACCAAAATAGATATGAAATAGTATATGTATTAAGCTGAATAACATCTCCATTTCCAGACTTTCAATGGATAAATCTCATATGGAAATCACTGTATAACATTTCTCTTTCATGTTTACAATAAAGCTAGCTGGCCATTCCATTTTATGATGCTACTACAATATATGCACTCTAAAACTGACAGGGAAAGTCAAATCTGGTTTCAAAAATATATGAGCCATAATTATTATTTTGTTCTGAAATTAACCTGTAAGTAATCATTTGATTTCCAAGATATATGTATTTATCCCAAGGTTGTACCATTGACAAAGACTTAAATAAATAAAGGAGGCTTGTGTTTAAAGCCTTGAACTGTGATCCTCTATTAGATCTCTGAAATAATAAGGCTGGGGGCACCTGGGTGGCCCAGCCAGTTTACCCTCCAACTCTTGGTTTCAGATGGGGTCATGATCTCATGGCTCTTGAGTTCCAGCCCTTCATCAGGCTCTGCGCTGACAACAGGGAGTCTGCTTGGTATTCTCTTTCTCTCCTTTCTCTACACCTCCCCAACTTGTGCTCACATGCTCTTTCTCAAAATAAATAAAAAAATAAAACAAAAAATAAAATAAGATAAGATAAGATAATAAAATAAAGAGGTTAATTACCTTAATTAAAAACTGGATGTAACTCTAAGTGTTCTTCACCTTCATTATGTTGTGGTCATTCAAGAGGCTAGACATTTTTTCCCCAATGATGGTGCAATCTCTTAAAACATTAGAATTTTTGTAAGGATAAGCAAAGCCTACCACTCTTATTTGATGTACTTAGTGACAGAAAATTCTCATTCTTTAAAATTGGATTTTGGGGCGCCTGGGTGGCTCAGTCGGTTAAGCGTCCGACTTCGGCTCAGGTCATGATCTCGCGGTCCGTGAGTTCGAGCCCCGCGTACGACTCTGCGCTGACAGCTCAGAGCCTGGAGCCTGTTTCAGATTCTGTGTCTCCCTCTCTCTCTGACCCTCCCCCGTTCATGCTCTGTCTCTCTCTGTCTCAAAAATAAATAAATGTTAAAAAAAAAATTTAATTGGATTTTATTTTTATGATCACCTAAATATCATTTGCAACCAAGTGATTAAGTAAACAAGTTAGAAAGTAAAACATAATCATAAAATAATAATAGTTTTCTTCTATTTTCCTTTTGCCATAGGCAAATCCTAAATACAAAATCTAAACATGACTATATTCTTAGAATCAATGACCACTTTGAGGGAAATATACATCAAATTACATGTCCTAGTCTGTTCATTAAAAGGAGAAAAAAAATCAATGTCATTACTTTGTTATAAAATCTTAGTATTTCACTATTCTTTTAGATTTTTAATAGAAAACTTCAACAAGACCTCCCAAAGAAATTAATTTTAGACAAAGTTAAATAGATGCTGAAGCTTTTTAAAAATGTATTTACCTTGAGTCATTTGCACAATCATCATTAAGGATTTCAAAGCAGCCCAATTTAAATTGGTTTATAACTAATTTAAATCTCCTTGTCCTTTATATATAACGTAATATCCTGGTAGTTTTTAGTTTATCCCCTACAACCACAACCTTAATTTAACCATACATCAACATTTCAGATAACACAGCTAAAATGTTAATGAACAAGTCTCAAATATACCACGGGCCAATTTTTCATTAAAAATAAAATACCCTTTGGAAAAGGGTCACACAGATTGATCATGAATGAACAGTGTTCCCTTAAGGCAGAGAAATGACCTAAGTTTAATTGGTTCACATAAAAAGAAGGCTTATTAGCTAAATCTGACAGAAACCTTTGCTGAATGTCATCTTACTCTTAGATTTTTCACCAACTCCTTTTTAAATGCATAATTATAGACCAATGATTTATATTATTATATACAAAGTAGGCAACTTTTTTTAGTACCTACTAAGTATTAGGCATGATGATATATAGTAAAGACACAGTGGAAAGCAAGAGGATACAAGCATGATTCTCAACCTTACAGAGTTTATGGTCTTGAACACATCATGAACAATTGCTGAATATACATAGATTTTTAATCCCCCTTTTGTTCATCAAAAGGAATACTGACAATAATCAAATGTCACTTCCATTTCACTTTGATGAAACTTCAAGTATGATCACCAAAATCAAATCAGAATCTTAAATGGTCTTGAATTAATAGAAAGCATGAGTTAGCTTGATGACAATATACGCTAGTGTATCTTACAAGCACATTTCTTCTCAGTGGCATTGTTTTATTGCATTTCAGGATCATAAACAGATTTTTTTGATCTTGTATTTCACCTTTACCCAGGAAAGAAGGAGTAAGTCAGTGAAGGTAACTTGCTTATAAAAAATTTCCACATTCATTTGGAATGTGGAACAGACAAAAGTGTAAAGGCAGAGAAAGATGACAGAGGTACAGTCCAAAGCATAAGGACCACTTCATTTTTTTTTTAATTTTTTTCTTTTCAACGTTTATTTATTTTTGGGACAGAGAGAGACAGAGCATGAATGGGAGAGGGGCAGAGAGAGAGGGAGACACAGAATCGGAAACAGGCTCCAGGCTCCGAGCCATCAGCCCAGAGCCTGACGCGGGGCTCGAACTCACGGACCGTGAGATCGTGACCTGGCTGAAGTCGAACGCTTAACTGACTGCGCCACCCAGGCGCCCCCCACTTCATTTTTTATAGAGGTTTAAGATAGCATTTGAACAGCTTTTTGGAAATACTAAACAGTAACAGCTTTCTTATCCTGAAGTACTCACTATGAAGCAATCTGCTTAGTATTTTACACAGGTTATTTCACTTAACTGCCACGACCACCCCATGAGGTAGGTATTATTGTCCATACTTCGTAGATGAAGAAACTAAGGCTCAAAGAAGCAGTTTGCCAAAAGTCACATAGTTTGTATTTGTCTGAAATTAGATTTAAACTCAGGTCTGTCCAACTGTAAGTCCAATTCTTAACTTCTACGCTATACTGCTTTGCAACAAAAGAAGGAGGAAGAAGTAAAGGAGGAGAAGAATGTTTACTAGTGATCAATGTTGAAATTCATTGGTAAAGGCAGTTTTTACCATGCCAGTTATATTCATTGCCAAACAAATTATAGCCAAAAGATAGTATAGAAATAGCTTCCCATGTCTGACCTACATCCTAGAAAAAACTAAGAAAAAAGATAACTTTATACCTCCAGGTAGGTTGTAGGTTCCCATTAGCCTGTCATTTCAATTGTTATCTCTTTCCCATATTGAGTTGTCAAAAGCAATCTTAATATCAAATTCTCACTGGTGGCAGTTCTCAGATGTGTTCACCTTTTTCTGCACACTGAGATCCAAAGCTATTACAAGCTCTTTGAAGTCGACTTCAAATTGAGGATGAAAGGATAATTATTTTAGTCAATAGTTTCTACCTCAAACTCTTCAATCTTTTCATCAGACTGCTGATAAGTAGGAGAATTAACTTCTTCTCTAGTCATGGCAGAAGGTCCCAGTCCAAGAGTTAAGGTTAGTGGGGAGTAAAACCATGGGGCTGGCTGCTCAGAAGGATAGGAAAGAATCTCCACAGGGAGAGAGGAAAAAAAAAAAAGCTATGAAATCATAGCCCCAGGAACAAGCAGACCAATAAAACATAAGGTCATACAAAAATGTAGAATCATAATCCAATTTTAGCAAATCTTAGCATTTTTGGTGGGGCAGGACATGCATCATCTCTAAAAGCTCAGATTGGGGCAAGGTAACCTTCAGGTCCTGCCCACAGAATTAGCCCACGTGGCAGTTTGATGCAGGAATAGAGAGAAGCAATGTAGCGTGGGGGACAGCCTAGTAAAGAAAGCTTCAAACTAAATGGTTGAGATAAAGCTCTGGGCTGGCTCAGATGGCAGAGATGGGATTAAAAGAAAATAAGACAAGCATGTAGTCTAGATTTGCCCAAGAAGGTCTCTCCAGCAATCATAGAATCCTTATGTTATCTCATTCCCCCCAGTGGATGAACCTAGAATCAGGAAACTAGATCATCAGATTTAATCATTAAACAAACCAAACTATTTGGATAACAGGCTTAAATGGGCCACTGGTTCTGATCTTTATCAATCCTACCCCTTAGAAACAGCTCATAGCACAAGAGAGCTTGCTCAAGTGCATAGCAAGAGTTTCTCCTTGGAGAAGATGTAAAGGATTCCAAATAGTTTCTTGTGTAAGTTACTGGGAAGAAGAAGAGGAATAAGGAGGAGGAGGGGGAAGAAGAAGAGATATTTATGAGTAGTTATTTAATATAGATCAAACTATAAGCTAAAAATTATATAGTTTGGTGGTTCTCAAACATGTCCATTTTGTAATTATGGGAGCATTTTGAGTTGTAATAATTACTGAGGTCACTACTGGCATTTAGCAAGTATGAGCCAGTGAACTAAACAGTCTCACATAATGAAGAATCAATGAACCTGGAATTCCTGTGGTATCTCTTTTTGATACGGATATGATCTAGGCCAATCCTACTCCCTTGAAATAGCCCTGTGAGTTAGTTCATTTGATCTTGACAATGCTACAATTGTCATCTTCATTTATTAGAGGAAAAAGCTGAGGTTGAAAGATGTTAAGCAACCTATTCTTTATTGTTGCTCACATCAGTGGCAGAACCAGGATAACAATACAGAGAATCTAGCCCATTAGTTTTCATGCTTAAGCCCTGGAATCATGTCCACAAAATGACTCACTAGGGCTAAGTGTTAGGAATAGATGAAAAATTAAGAGAAGTGGCAAGGCAAGAACTGTCTACTTCAATTTTTGTCAATAGGCAAGTGCTATTTCACTATCTAAATAGTGAATCTAAATAGCCATCCCATTGCTGTCTTGACTTGAGATAAATACGAAAAGTAGTAAAGGAAAGCTTTGGAAAGAACCTCTTATCCTGGGCCAAAACCATGTCCAAAACTATACCTTTTCTTTCTATTTAATGTGATATAATGAAAAGCACACAAGATTCAATCAGAATTGTAAGTTTATAACCCTGGATTGGCCACTAATAAATTTAGGCAAGTCACATTTCTCAGTTTTTTCCTAATATAAAATGAGATGTCTAACAATGATCTAGATCATTTTAAGATCTGGGGAGCAGGAGTGATTTGCTTTGCATGGTATATGAGACTAGATATACGTGCAATATATTTTGCTTCACTCAACGTACATGTCTTTTAAAAGAAGCATGATTACCCAAGGAACAATGCTAAATATTGCATTAGCATCTATCTTCAAAATTCCATCAGCATCCAGAGTATCGCAGATACTTCTGAGTTCATAGGACTCAGTTTTGCCTATAACAACACCAATATTTCACATGTGCTTCTGTAAAATTTGTCAGAACCCTGCAGTACAAGATTAAGGAATGTTATTACTTGATGCATTTGAGCCATAAAATTTTAACAACCCACTGCTTACAGGAAAAACAAAAAACATTTAGGCTCTTTTGCTAAGGTTTTGCAATACTATTGACGCTTGCAATGTGGAATCCAGCATGAAGAAACAGAAACATCAAAGTCAACACCTCCAGAGTACAAAGAGTTAGGATCTGTCTTCCTGCCCAGATGAGCAGAAGATACTCTTAATCTCTGTCCTTTACTCTTTCAGAAAAAGGTGAGGTGTCAAACTCAAAATCATACGAACCAAGCATCTATGATTCTTGCCAGAACAAAAAGGGACACTAAAGTCCTCAACAAATAGCTTCTTAAAGTACATAAATGAACATTTTTAGAAATTCATAATTGGACTCATCAAAGTGGGGATATACATATAACATGATTCTCAAAAATCTCTCTTCCTTTCTACTCTGGCATTCCTTAAATGGATTTTGAACTGACTGAACCTGTATTTTAGTGAAGTATCTCATTCCTGTCTCTTCTTTCTTTTTTCTTTTAGTTTTATTTTTCTAATGTTTATTTATTTTTTGAGAGACAGAGGGACAGAGCATGAGCAGGGGAGGGGCAGAGAGAGAGGGAGACGCAGAATCCGAAGCAGGCTCCAGGCTCTGAGCTGTCAGCCCAGAGCCCAATGTGAGGCTCAAACTCACGAACTGTGAGGTCACGACCTGAGCCGAAGTCAGACGCTTAACCGACTGAGCCACCCAGGTGCTCCTCTGTCTCTTTTTTCTAATTGCAGATCATCTGATTGGAACATATATGAGAGAACAAGCTCTTTGATTTTGACAAGTTGTTCTCTACATATATCTTCCCCCATGCTGTCTTACATAGATTAAAGCTAAACCACCGCCAAAAACACCTAGCAGTGAACAGCACATTTACAAACTCCCGTTCTACATACAACTTTATTGAACAGATAGTGGATGTTTGTCTTTGAGAAGGGAAAGAAGGGGGACAGCTCAGTCGGTTAAGCATCTGATCTTGGCTCAGGTCACTATCTCACAGTTTCTGAGTTTGAGCCCTGTATCGGGCTCTGTGCTGACAGCTCAGAACCTGGAGCCTGCTTCAGATTCTGTGTCTCTCTCTCTCTGCCCCTCCCCCACTAGTGCGCGCGCTCTCTCTCGCTCTCTCTCTCTCAGAAATAAATAAACATTTAAAAAATAAAAATTTGGGCGCCTGGGTGGCGCAGTCGGTTAAGCGTCCGACTTCAGCCAGGTCACGATCTCGCGGCCCGTGAGTTCGAGCCCCGCGTCAGGCTCTGGGCTGATGGCTCGGAGCCTGGAGCCTGTTTCCGATTCTGTGTCTCCCTCTCTCTCTGCCCCTCCCCCGTTCATGCTCTGTCTCTCTCTGTCCCAAAAATAAATAAAAAACGTTGAAAAAAAAAATTTAAAAAATAAAAATTTAAAAAAAGAAGGAAAATTAGGGGTGCCTGGGTGACTCAGTCAATTAAGTATCTGACTTCAGCTCAGGTCATGACCTCACAGTTTGTGAGTTTGAGCCCCGCATCAGGCTCTCTGCTGCTAATGCAAAGCCCACTTTGGAACTTCTGTCTCCCTCTCTCTCTCTGCCCCTCCCCTGCTCGTTCTCATTTTCTCTCTCAAAAATAATTTTTTTAAAGAAGGGAAATTAACACTTCAAATAAGGGTATCAATATGTGTCTATAATTAAGAGCATAAACATAAGCCTAGTTCAATACCCTTTTTCATTTTCTAAGTGCTGGTGCTGATTTATTCTCTAAGCAAACATTAGCCTAGGAGGCGTAAGAAGACAAAGAAGTAGGGGGATGCTGGGCTTTCCTCATCCCTCAAAACATTAGCCTGGGAACAGAAGAATAACAGTAGTCAAAATTTGTACATATCTTTGGTATTTGATAAGGGCTAATTAAGATATTCCTTCCCACTTGAATATGGAATTAAGAAATAAAAGATCTTGAGAGCAAAAAATGTCACTTATTACAAAAATAGCTGAATAGGTAGATGTGGCTTAGATCAGTGGAAGAGTTCTAATAATGAATCCAGAATTAGACTAATCTACCCAGTCATCGGCACTGCTGGGCAGACAGGGCTCTCCCTCCACATTCAGCTAATGAAGGGTAGAAACTTCACTGGTGAGGAGCAGAGCACATATTCCCTATAGGCAGCTGGCTTCCAAGAGGATTAAAGAAAAGAGTGGATCCAAGCATGCCCAGTTTACTTTAGCCAAAGTCACTAATCAGACATTGTTCAGTTACCCTGGGAATGGGTCAGCAAAGAGGCAGAGAGAGGCTAGGAATGTTACACCCTGCCCCTCCAAATGAAAGGACACATTAGGAATAGGGAAGAAATGTCATTCCTCAATAATGCTGTAAGCCAGACAGGCATTAGGTTTGGGGGTGGGTTGGGTTGCAAATTCATATCCCCATTACCCAATATAACCTTTAAACAGGTATTAGAAAAATGTTTTATGTAAATTACTACCATCTCACAATTCATAAGGATTAGATGTCTCACAATGTAACAGTCAACTCCCAGAGACATATAACACAGGGCATTTATGTTTGATCAGAACTTTATAACTATTTTAGCAACCACCCTTATAGTCAGAAGGGAAAGAAGGAGACGCAGGTCCAATTTCAGAGAAAAGGATAGTATTAGTGTGATCTATTGTGATTTAAAAGTTCTTAGGAAAGTCTACTAAAATTACTTTCTTTTTCCTCTGCGATCCACATGAATTGTGAGAAAGTTTACCTAAACTACACCCAAATCAAGCTGAGAATTATTCATGTTGGCAATCTGGGTAGGCAACTATTCCCATGTCTAGTGATGTTGCTTTAAAATCACATTTTCCCATCCTGTTAGCTCTCTAAAAACCGCTCCTCTCACACTGGGTAAATTTCTCTATTTTTAAATCATTTAGACTTAAATTAGTCACACACAACCCTTCTCACCTGTAAAAATAGTGACAAAACTGAACTATAGACTTTACCCAGAATAAGATTATATGGAATCTCTAGCCAAGAGCATTCTCAGTATTATGAAAGGTGCTATTAAAAAAAAAAATGGAAACAAATTTTGTTTTTGACTGTCATTCCGGTATTTCAGATTTGTTTTTGGTTGTCAAAGATATTGAAAGGAATTACTAAGTTCTTATTGTTTGAGATCCTTTAATGGATTTAATAAGAAATAGAATCATGATCTGATAAAGAATTTTTTTTAAATCCCCAACAATATGCACACTTGTAACAATGATAAATGCAATTTTGGAAACCTCTATTGAGTTATGGCAACTCAATAGTTTATGCTTTTTGCAAAGCAAATTCATATTTATCTACTTCTCTTTGCTGTCAGTGACTATGGAGGGAGGAAGAATAGACGAGGTGAAGGTTGACAAGGACTGGTATGTTAGGGTAGTTCTTTTATAAACTTTTATGGGGTCATTCCAATCTCAAAGTTACTTGGGTTCATAATGATTTAATAGGCTTGGTCTTCTCTTGTACTCCATGAAAGAATCCTGTTTTTTTAACTTTATTTACTTATTTTGAGACAGACAGAAACAGTGTGAGTGGGGGAGGGGTAGAGAGAATGGGAGAGAGAGAGAGAGGCCCAATCAGGTTTCGCATCATGAGCACAGAGTACTTTAGGGGCTTGAACTCACAAAACTGAGATCATGACCTGAGCTGAAACAGAGAGTCGGCCGCTTAACCAACTGAGCCACCCAAGCACCCCTAAAATGTGTGCTTTCTTCTAATACTCCAACTGAGCCTAGACAAGATTCAGTGCGTGTGATAGTCTCACCTCTTCTCCCTCAATGTAACTCAAAGGTAGAAAGAAAGCCATAATATTGCTGATGACAGCAAGGCATCTTGCCCCACCTCCTTGACTATAATCCCACAAATAATCCTAGAACATCAAAGATGTAATGGCAGTGATTACATGGACCCCTCATCTGAAAGCAGTGAAAACTGGGGATCTCAGATGGGAGTTGTCCTGCCTGGAGTCACATCTGGTGAAAGGAAGAGGCAGAGCTAGAAACAAGAGTTCCTCACCCAAGTCCCATGGCCCTCTATTTATTAAACCTGCGGCAAGAACAGAGGTCTAAATACCATTAGTAGAATAAGAAAAAAAAAACAGTTAAGTTGTCCTAAAATCCTACTACAAGAAGAGCTTTTCCAGAAAGAGTCCTTTACCAAGGATTTAAGACTTACCTTTGGATGGTGTTTATTAGGTATCTGAAAGTGTCTATTATATGATTCCATTTTTCCAGCCTCAGGAAGACAGATCTATACTTAAGTCTTTTAGAGCAAAATTTTGCCTCTGCTACAAAGCTATCAATGATCAAATGTGGGAAAAGGGGCCAAGGGATAGGAATAGTAGGTGAAAGGGCTGCATTCCAACTACTTGTTATTCGTGTTTTTGGTACATTTTGAAGAAATTCCAGTCCATTTTATTGATAGGATTTATGGGATGACTTAGTTTCATCAGAAAGTAACATTTTCTTCACGAATGTGTATTAATCCAAATAAGGTAACTCTGTCTTCATTTACAACCATCTGTTGAAAATGAATTTTTATGAGTTGTCTTCTCAGGACAGAGAGAAAACAGATGTACATTTAACCCCAAACCCCAGGATTGCTCAGCCTATTCTAAAGCTTGATAAGATGTCTAGGATGCCATATATACACATTAAAAATAAATCTGTTTACCTTGTGCTTTTATAGTTTAATATTTCATGCAGAACCCAAGTCTATAAATAAAACTGTTTAACTTTCAAACCCAATACAGCCCAAGTCGCCCTGCTTTCTGCAAACTCACATCATCACTGAGCCTTTATTTTTAACACTTTAAAAGAATTAAAATTGATTCAGGCTTACTAAAAGTGTCAGATTATTGTCCTGAGCAGACAATGAACACAAGGGTCCACAGAAGATGAATAAAACTGGCAGAAGTGGAGATTCACAGACCTTCCTACGGGACAACTTAGATCATAATGCAGGCGTGGTACAACTTGCACTCTGAAGTTTACACCACCTCAGTTGCAGAAGGAGACATTAGGTTGTTTCCTACTCATCAACACTGGACTGTCTTTCTACAAGGGCGGATAGAAAAGTCTTGTTTCCCGAATGTTAACAGAATCAAGAGAACTATCCTTCTGAAATGGTCTGTTCTGTTTTCCAAAACAGTGTGTACATATTCCTTTAGAACAGTACCAGATTTGAGGGTGATTTGCTTCCACTGTGCCCAGCAAATGCTTGGAGCCCATGAAATGCTTGTCAATGGTGAGGAGGATTATGACCAAATGTCATCTTAAAAGTTCCTCCCAAAACACTGAGCAGAGAGTCAGAGGACCTGCTTTCAAGGATTCATTTAACTCTTGTATTATCCATGTGGACATCTCCTTCCTGAGTTTGTTTTCTCACCTTTAGAATTGATTCTCCCCATCTGTGATGTATACAAATTATCAAAATCCCATGAAATGTAGGGGAAAGAGACAGAAAAGAGATCTATTAAGAAGCAGTCCTACAGCAAGTTCATCTAGAAATCTCTATTATCTCTTGGACATGAAAACCCCAAGGCTATAATCATGTTATTTTATCCTTATCAGAGCCTAACCTACACTTGCTTCAATTGAGGCTCCAGATGCATCTTTAATATCTCTGTATATGAATTTATAATTGATCCCATACATACCAGTTTATTCAATGAAATGTCTTTATATGGGCACACGGCTACAAATCATATTCACAGCCCAGAGCAGCCAGAGATGCGATAGAGGGAAAGCACTACAGACAGCACTGGTTTCTGAGTTCAAAGATGTTGGATTTTAGGGCTGCTTTTTACCTTTGGGAATTAATCTCTGAGGCTCACATTCCTCATCCTTTAAGTATATCTTCAAGTAAGTCAGAATGACTAAAATTAGCAACTCAGGAAACAACAGATGTTGGTGAGGATGTGGAGAAAAGGGAACACTTTTGCACTTCTGGTGGGAATGCAAACTGGTGCAGCCACCCTGGAAAACAGTATGGAGTTTTCTCAAAAAAAAAAAAAAATTAAAAATAGAACTACCCTATGATCCAGCAATTGCACTACTAGGTATTTATCCAAAGGATACAAACATGCTGATTCAAAGAGGCACATGCATCCCAATGCTTATAGCAGCACTATCAACAATAGCCAAATTATGGAAAGAGCCCAAATGTCCATTGACTGTAGAATGGTTAAAGAAGATGTGATATACAAACACACAAATGGAATATTACTCAACGATAAAAAAGAATGAAATTTTGCCATTTGCAACAACATGGATAGAACTAGAATGTATTATGCTAAGCAAAATAAGTCAGAGAAAGACAAATATCATATGATTTCACTCATATATGGAATTTAAGAAACACAATAGATGAATATAGGGGAATGGAAGGCAACATAAGATAAAAACAGAGAAGGAGGCAAACCATAAGAGACTCTGAAATACGGAGAACAAATAGAGGGTTGGGGGAGGGGTGGGGGGATGGGCTAAATTGGTGATGGGCATTAAGGAGGGCACTTGTTGGAATGAGCATTGGGTATTATATGTAAGTGACAAATCACTAAAGTGTACTCGTGAAATAATTATTACACTATATGTTAACTAATTTGGATTTAAATAAAAATAAATGAATAGAATAGAATAGGATAAAGTATCTTCAAGGGGATGGGATCATCCCTGTCCACTCCCAGAATTGGGCTAAGGTCATTAACATGAGGTAGTATGTGTGAACATGTATTACAATACTGTAATAAAAAGAGATTAGCAAAACTAAAAGGCAAGCAACAGAATGGGAGAAGATATTTGCAAATGACATATCAGATAAAGGGTTAGTATCCAAAATCTATAAAGAACTTATCAAACTCAACACCCAAAAAACAAATAATCCAGTGAAGAAATGGGCAAAACATATGAATAGACACTTCTCCAAAGAAGACATCCAGATGGCCAACTGACACATGAAAAAATGCTCAACATCACTCATCATCAGGGAAATGCAAATCAAAACCACAATGAGATATCACCTCACACCTGTCAGAATGGCTAACATTAACAACTCAGGCAACAACAAATGTTGGCTAGGATGTGGAGAAAAAGGATCTCTTTTGCATTGCTGGTGGCAATGCAAGCTGGTGCAGCCACTCTGGAAAACAGTATGGAGGTTCCTCAAAAAGCTAAAAATAGAACTACCCTATGACCCAGCAATTGCACTACTAGGCATTTATCCACGGGATACAGATGTGCTGTTTCAAAGGAACATATGCACCCCCATGTTTATAGCAGCACTATCAACAATAGCCAAAGTATGGGAAGAGCCCAAATGTCCATTGATGGATGAATGGATAAAGAAGAGGTGATAGATGGGGCGCCTGGGTGGCTCAGTCGGTTAAGTGGCCGACCACGGCTCAGGTCATGATCTCACGGTCCGTGAGTTCAAGCCCCGCGTCGGGCTCTGTGCTGACAGCTCAGAGCCTGGAGCCTGTTTCAGATTCTGTGTCTCCCTCTCTCTGACCCTCCCCTGTTCATGCTCTGTCTTTCTCAGTCTCAAAAATAAATAAACGTTAAAAAAAAATTTTTTTAAAAAAAAGAGGTGATATATATACAATGGAGTATTACTTGGCAATCAAAAAGAGTGAAATCTTGCCATTTGCAATTACGTGGATGGAACTGGAGGGTATTATGCTAAGTGAAATTAGTCAGTCAGAGAAAGACAAAAATCATATGACTTCACTCATATGAGGACTTTAAGAGACAAAACAGATGAACATAAGGGAAGGGAAACAAAAATAATACAAAAACAGGGAGGGGGACAAAACAGAAGAGACTCATAAATATGGAGAACAAACTGAAGGCTACTGGAGGGGTTGTGGGAGGGGGGATGGGCTAAATGGGTAAGGGACCCTAAGGAATCTACTCCTGAAATCACTGTTGCACTATATGCTAACTAATTTGGATGTAAATTTTAAAAAAATAACAAATAAAATTTTTTGAAAAGTGATTGAAAGAAAAATGGAACAAATACCTTCATTATCTTCTAAAGTTTTTAAATGTTTTATTTTGCTTTGTTAAATGGGCATAGTTTAAGTGATTGTAATCTTTGAGATGAGAAGACACATGAAAGTTAGAAAAGTAATTGTCATGGGGCACCTCAGTGGCTCAGTTAGTTAAATATCTGACTTTGGCTTAGGTCATGATCTCCCGGAAGTTCATGGATTAGAGCCCCATGTTGGGCTCTGTGCTGACAGCTCAGAGCCTAAAGCCTGCTTCAGATTCTGTCTCTCTCTCTCTCTCTGCCCCTTCCCTGCTCATGCTCTCTCAATCTCGATCTCTCTCTCTCTCAAAATATAAATAAACATTAAGAAAACTTAAAAAAAAAAAGAAAAGTGATTGTCATAAAAAAACACAAATTGGCCACCATGTTCACAGCACTACACTCCCTCCCCAACTGCAATGCACAAAGCATGTAATTCAGGGTTTGTTACAAAGTAACCACCACATGAAAAACTACTTGTTCCTTATGGATTTATTGTATTCTATTTACTACAAAAGTACCAAAACCTACTTATGAGCCACCTGTGAGACAGTATGCTTCCTTTTAGTAATGGTATATGTTGTAGAGAGTGTTTAACCTATTAACAGTTACCACTTACTTAGCTATATTTGGATTGCTCACTTTGTGGATTTTCCCTGGCAAACTTTAAATCCCAAAATGGCTTTCCTTTGTCATTCCCCTACAATGTGGGGAGCTAGTTCTCTCCACCCACACACATTCTTGGGTGTGTATTTTGGAAATGAAAACCTATTTATTATCCTAAGCAAAATTAAGTTATGATGGTAAATTGGCTGCCAAAACATGGTCAGGACATCTTCCAAAGGCAAATATAAAATGATTTGAGGTCATCCGTTTTTACTCTTCTGCTCCTCTTTGGGGAAATAGTCTACTTTACTCTTGGTTCAGATGTCTTTTCCTTTAGTTTGCTGTCTGTTGTGCTCCTTGAAATCAGCATTGTTTGGTCAAATTGTGCAATGATGACCTTGAATTTGAAGTGAATTAATAAGAGTCACCACACAAACAGGTTTTAAAAATAGAATCTCAGTCTTTCTCCCAGATAGGCTAATCACCGGGAATATACATTTTAAGGAACACATTTTGACACATTTGGAAAACTACCTACCTCATGCAGATCGGGACAGACCCACACTGGAGTCCCTATATCCCCTCACTCACTTGGGTCATTGTCTCAGCCCTCTGAGAGCTTTTAGTGTCTGCATCTTGACAGTAAGAACTTTTGTCTTAGGGCATCTCAAGCAATTCAGCTGCACTTTATTTTGGACCTTATTTTAGTCTTGGATATAAATATTGCAAGGCCACCGAGTTGTCCAGATTAAGATACACAGACACACAAAGAGGACTTCTAAATGTGACCTACTTAAAGTTAGCAGGGTCTTTATTTTTGAAACCTATTTACCTACTTCAGCTTCTCTTTTCAAAAACTGTGTTGCCTAGAAAACTCAGCTGGGGCAATTTACTTCTCTAAGTATTCAATCAGATTTTCATACCAATTAGGATAATTATCAGCACAATTTAAACAGATTTCTTAATTATAGCTACAAATATCTCTCTCAGAGAAAACAAGTCCCAGAGCTTTTAACAAAAAGAGTTTCCTATAAGTAGGAGGTGAGCACTAATTTCCATGCCTCAATCGGTGGAAACAAATATTCCTTCTAGCATTCATTTGCAGGTCATCAAGAAATCATTTATCCTCACTCATAATACTGTATACTCAGGCCTACATCTCTTGGTGTCTGATATTTGGGTACACATCACACTGACACTGGCTAGAAAACAACACCTAACCACCTCATTCATTAATAAGTAAGTGTTAAGGTGTCTTAGATTCCCTTTCGTGCTTAGCCTGGAGGGTCTCATTTTTATTCCTTGTTAAGGAAACACTTGCCTAAGATGCAAAGAAGTCTTATGTTCACTGTGCTGGCACTTAGCTTCTCTCCGCTTCTGCAGAGAGAGTCATGGCATGAAGCACACTACTCAATCATGTCAGACACAGATTCATATTGAGAGAGAGTGTGCTGGACCAAATGCTTCAAGGAGGAGTTTAGACAGGTTAAGTTCAGTGAAAGGCCAGAATCCCCTTGAGCACAGGCCAAATGATCCATGTTCTAAAGATATGCCAACTACACAGGGAGAAAATGATGCATAATTCATCACCATTTTTTTAAGCCAAAATATATGTTGCCATGAACTTTCCCCTTTCATTTAGAAATCTAAGTATATGTCAAGGGAAATGTAACCACACAGCTCAACTCTGTGAAATGTAGTCTTTGGGGAAGTTATTTGAATAATAGTATTCACTTTAATTAGCACTTCTGAATATCCATGGGGGCCCCTGAACGCATCAAACAGGTGTTCATAACACAGAAAAGACACTGCCCTATGAACAAATGTCAGGTCAACAGAGACTTGTCAGTTCTATATATGCCAAGATTAGTAACTGAAATTAATACATCAAGAAAACATTTTAAAAATTTTTAATTGTAGGATAGTAAGAGCTGGAAGGAATGTTAGGTATCAGCACACATCATTCCTACTTTGTAGAGGAGAAGTATGGCCCCAAATGGTAAAATGATCAGAAAATACATCTGAAAAAGTGGTAAGAGTACCCAAGCATTCTAACTTCTATATGAGTTTCATCCCTTCATACTGCTCCTAACCAAAAAGAAGCTCCTATGAGAAAATTATACCATTCTCTTTCTTTCAAAGCCTTACATATTTCTATCTATACATAGTTAAATATGGAAACGTATCAGACTTTGACTAAAGTCAAACAAGGCTGGGTTGGATTACAGGTAGTTTTAGGTAGTTACTATTGGATCATCACTAGCTCAAATTACGTAGACACTGTAGATACCGTATAAATCTAAGCCTCAAACTCCAATATGTAAAGAGTCTAAGCACGTACTACAAACGACTGAAGCAAGACCAGAGGAGACCATGGTGAGCCAGGGCACATGCATGTTTCCATCATTTGTTGTCATGAGGGTGTATGAACACAGGGCTGCCAGATTGTTCTAATTTTCACCAGAATCACAGGTATAAAATTTTGATGAAATCTCACTTTTCAATAGTAACAACTAATTCAAAATGTTAAAAACATCATGAGAGCCAAATAAAATACATATGCAGCTTAGACTATTGGGAGCTGCTAGTTTGTAGTGTTTAAGTGGAGCAGGTCTGGGCAAAGACAACATGAGGAATGAGGCCAGATCAGAAACATTTAAATTTTTAAAGGGAAAAACTGTTACTTGCATTTAACAGAAGAGTCATATTAATTCAAATTCACAGTTCAAAATGTAAAAGCCTAAATTAATACAAAATTAGTACTGCTTCAACTCACATTGATGCACTAATAGTAAAGTTGTACAAGGCATTGTGCTAAAGGTTGTAGAGGATATAAAAAGAAGTACATTATCCTTGCTCTTCAGAAGCTTATTCTTTAGTACAGAGGATAGGAAATTCACAGAAATTGTGAGAATAGAGAGAAAAATGTGAGGTCGTTAGAGAGTGAGCATAAGGTCTGAAGGAAGGGAGAACTTATATTTGGATTGGAAATCCAAAATGTTTTCTCAAAGAGTAAGTGAACCGGCAGGCAGTGGAGACCGGGTTGTTCAGTCCATCAGCAGATGGCAAATACCTATTGAGCACCTTTCAGACACAGTCTGGGTATATGGGCGACAGCAATGAACAAGGCACTACACATCTGCCCTCAAGGAACTTATATTTTAGTGTGGAGTGGTAAATAATAAAGAACACAAACCAAGAAAAGATTATTCAAATACCACTGATAAGTATTGAGAAGAAAATCATCAAGGATCCGTAGTAGACCTCTTCATCTATTTACGAGGGTAACTTCATTCACTCTGCACATCCAAACGGGAACTCAGGGTCCCTGAAAAGCCAAACCTACATCTGATAACAATTTGTACTCTCTCCTCAAAATTCCCTGTCACCTCTAAGAAATATCTACCTCCTCAAACTATCCGTTACGGTCTTTCCATCACACATACAATACTGAGAGAGAGTACTGGGGCCTATATAGGGTAGACAGGCAAAGTGTCTACCAGAAGTAGTTCTGAAGAGTGTTCTGTGTGGGAGGAACAGCAGGAACTAAGCCCAAGAAGATGAAGAGCTTAACTTACCTCAAGAACACAGAGATGACCAGTTTAGCTACAACAGTGAACAAAATGTAGTATAGGAAGTTTTGGGTCCGTGAGGTACTCAATGGCAAGTATTGCAGTCTTTTAAGCCATGTGAGGAGTTTCATTTCTTCTGGGTGCAGAGCAAAGTCCCTGAAGGATTTTAAAGAGGAAAATAACATGATGTAATTTAGGCCTTTAAAAGGTTGGTCTAGGGGCCTCTGGGTGGCTCAGTCGGTTAAGCGTCTGACTTCAGCTCAGGTCAGGATCTCTCAGTTTGTGAGTTTGAGCCCTGCTTTGGGCTCTGTGCTCACAGAGCCTGGAGCCTGCTTCGGATTCTGTGTCTCCCTCTCTCTCTGCCCCTCCCCCACTTGTACTCTGTCTCTGTCTCTCTCGCTCTCTCCTTCTCTCTCAACATTAAAAAAAAAAAAGCCAGTCTAACTGGTCTTTCAAAAGTGACAATGAGGAACAAGGAACAAATATGGAGGCCAGGCACCAGCTAGAAAGCTACTTAGCACTTTCCACCCTGAACTGTGTTTCGGTAAGCATGCCGTCCCTCCTGCCAACAGGCTATGCCTCTTACCTGTCGACATAATAGGTGTTAGCCAGCAACACACCTCATCACATGACTAAGTTAGTTCTAGGATCCCTCTGATAGACATTGCCATGACAGTATTGGCAAAAATACATTTTCGTATTTTAATGTTTCTTTTTGAGAGAGGGAGAGACAGAACTCAACCATTGAAAGGGCAGAGAGAGAGGAAAGCATAGAATCCGAAGCAGTGTCCAGGCTCTAGCTGTCAGCACAGAGCCCAACGTAGGGCTTGAACTCACGGACCATGAGATCATGACCTGAGCCAAAGTCAGACGCTCAGCTGATGGAGCTACCCAAGTGCCACTACGTGTTCATATTGATTAGCATCTGTTGGCATGCCTGTGAAGGGTTTATGGTATACCATGTGACATGGCATGACAACTGATAAACACAAAGTTAGACTTAAGTTAACTTGAAGACTTAACTAGAAGATAAATTAGCCATTTTGGGCAACAGTTCTAAGAACAAACCAGATTGAGAGGGTATTATATGCCATCCCAACACTTCCTATGAACTTTAAGTATTAAATACTATTAATATTTAAAAACACTAATTTAAATAATATGCCTAAAATGCATAACAAATCACAGCTTACCACAGGCAAATTTTCATTATGTTCTTTTTCTAATGGTGATAATATTTTCCTCCAAGGAAATGTCAACATTTAATTTTTAAACTGAAAATTGGAGAACCCCAACATAGCAAATGTCCCTTTCCCAATGGATAACAATTATTCAATAACTGAACTTCAGATATAACCACTAAAATAGTTAAAGATACTTCTGATTTAAAAAAAATAAGACACAATAAAAATTAAAGTCAATCTGAAGTCAAGAAGGAATGAATGATTTTTTTCTGAAGTTAGATGTAATCTATATCCAACTGTATATCTGAAGACATAGAACTGATCCAAGATGAAATGGTTATCTACGTAGACCAATAACTATTGAGGACATTGATAGAATATTCAAAAGTCTACTTTTAAACTGAACAGAACACCTTTACAGTTTAAACTTCTAAGTAGTAGATAATCTCTATCATATATAAACTCTTCCTGAAGAAAAATTATACAGCTTATGTTATAAATCAGGTATAATCTTGATAAGATAACTAGAAGAAAACAGAAGAAAAAATGGGAAATGAACTGTATAAAAAATGTTATAAAATTGGAATCAAAAGTAATTTTTAAAATAAAAATGCATCATTACCACAGGGAATTTATCATGAGAATGACAGGATATTTTCACATTAGGATATTTATCAACATACTTTACTACAGTAATGGATGAAAGGAGAAAAAAGCATATGGTTTATTTCAACAGATGCTAAACAAGAAAAAAGCATTTGAAAAATTTAACCCCTGTTATATAATTAGGAAACTAGGAAAAGAATGGCATTTCCTAAACTTAATAAAGATTATCTGCTAAAGCCATATAACAAACATCTTACAAATGGTGGTACTTTAGATATATTCCCATTAAAATCAGGAAAAGACTGGCCTCACAGCTGAAACACTGTGCTAAAGGGCCTAGCCAAAACCAGAAGCAAGACAAGGGGGAAGGGATATAAGGATTGAAAAGAATAGGTTCTGTTTCAAACAGAAAACCCGAAGGGCCAAGAAAGTAGTTTGGTTTTTTATTTTTTTCTCCCCTCCTATAAATAAACTTTAGGGACCTGGACAGATAATAGACTTGACAAGTAATAGGGATTCACAACCTACTTTCTCTTGTGGATTTGCCATCTTCAACATGCAGTTTGCACTTCCTGGCCCAAGATGAATGCTCCAGCACCAGCCATCATGTCTGCATTTCATACAAGGAAAGGAGTGGTGGGAGATTATACACGTCCCTTCAAATACACTGCCCTGAAGTTGTATAGACTCCTTTTGGTTACACCACCATAATGAAAACTTAATCATAAGGCCACACCTAACTATAGGAACACCAGGGGAATTTAGGCTTTATCCTGTATAACCTATGCCCAGGTAAATGCAGTCTTCAAGAGGAAAAAGGATATTGGAGGGAAAAAACTGTTCTCTGTCACAGAAAGACTTTAAATATTGTCATTATTTGGGTTCATTCTCCAAAGAAACCCAAAAAGAAAAAAAAATATGAAAACCCAGGTAGTTTAGTAACATTTCTCAAAACAGGATCAACATTCAAAATTAATCTTTTTTTTTTAATGCCAGTAAAAGCTGCTTTGGAAAAAGAAAAAGAAAAAGAAAAAAGAACTAATTCACAGTAGCAGTTTTAGTATATGAAAAATCCTAACCAAAAATGTATGAGACCATTTTGGATAAAATGATGAAACTCTTTTTAAGTCATAACATAAGCGTAATAAAAGGCCTTCTCCCAAAACTGACCTAAAATTGAATGCAACTCCAAAAAAAATTATGATAACATTTTCATGGAACTTAAGCTAGTTCTGAACATCATATGTTAAGTAAAACAAAATAGCTAAAACAAATTTTAATGAAGAAAAGAAGGTTCTTGCCTATAGTAATTAAAATGGTATGGTGTTGATACCATAATTGTCAAATAAATCAATGGAATAGAAGAGAAAGCCCAGAAACTGACCCATAAATAAAGAACAGGGTACATAATGTATGTATGAATCAGTGAGAAAAATACAGAGTTTATAATAAATTATGTTAACAAAAGTGACTCTCCTGGGGTGCCCAGGTGGCCCAGTCAGTTAAGCATCTGACTTCAGCTCAGGTCATGATCTCACAGTTCACGAGTTTGAGCCCCACATAGGGCTCTGTGCTGAAAGCTCAGAGCCTGGAACTGCTTTGGATTCTGTGTCTCCCTCACTCTCTGCCCTTCCCCTGCTCATGCTCTGTTTCTGTCTCTCTCTCTCAAAAATTAACAAACATCAAAAAAAAAATTTTTTTTAAAAACGTGACTACCCTAAAGAAAATCTGATTTACTATTACACAACATAAACAAAAATTAGGCCCTGATATGTTAACTATCTGAATGTAAGACATAAGCCTCTAAAATATTGGAAAATATATTTATAATATAATTAATTATAAATAAGACCCATCAAAACACTGAGTTTTAAGTAAACATTTTTTATTTTAGTTATAAAGTTAAAATAGAGATGGAAGTTTTTTGCCATGTATTATGCAAAGCAAGAATATCCTAAATACATGAAGAACTTCAACTAATCAATGAGAAAAAGACAAATCATGATGATAAAAATGTGCAGAATAGAATAAACATTTCCAAAACAGTAACTCAAAATACAGATATGAAAATATGCTAATTCTCTCTTGTTATCAGGGAAATACAGATTAAAATAACAGTGATATTTTTCTATCATGCTTGCAAAATGTTTTAATCTAATAAACCATTGGCAAGAATTTAGGGGAAATGATATGCACACTTTGCAAAAAAGAATGAGAATTGTTATAGTTACCTTGGGATGTAATCAGCAGTATCTAAGAGAAATGCAAATATACCCCTATCCTATACCTCAGTGACAATGGTCCTGAAGGTGTGATGTCCAGAAACTCTCACAGAAGTGCACACACAAAAAATTTTTGAGCTATACTTATAATCAAAAAAGACTACAAAGCCCATGTCCAAAAGTGATGCATAAATACACAAGATAGAATGTTACACAGCCAGTAAGAAAAATGAACCAAATCTAGTATATATCTATATAGATTAGTAAAAACCAAAAATACAGAAAGTATGATGCTATCAATGGATATATATGGATATATAAGCATTTATGTGTGCATATATATGTTTATGTAAATGTATAGATATTATGGACATATCTATGGAAAAGTGTAAAATGGAACAGTATTAAGTTCCTGATAATGATTACCTCTGAGATTGGAAAGAGAGAAGGAGATTGAGGGTAGGGTTAAGGTAAACTTTATCTCCAACTTGATGGAGATATGTATATGTATGTATATGTGTATATACACATACATACACATGCAGAAAATAAGACAAGATATTTATAGTTGTAAGTGAAAATATATTTTTGTGAGCCTTCTTCATTTTTTTATTATCTTAAAAGATAATGACAAATGGCAAGTAGGTCAATTTTTTTTTTAATTTTTTTTCAACGTTTTTTATTTTATTTTTGGGACAGAGAGAGACAGAGCATGAACGGGGGAGGGGCAGAGAGAGAGGGAGACACAGAATCGGAAGCAGGCTCCAGGCTCTGAGCCATCAGCCCAGAGCCTGACGCGGGGCTCAAACTCACGGACCGAGAGATCGTGACCTGGCTGAAGTCAAACGCTTAACCGACTGCGCCACCCAGGCGCCCCAGGTTAATTTTGAAGAATTATGTGAAACGTAATCAGTTGTTAAATTTCACAAATCCTCTTCATTGCTGAACCCAAACTCTTTGAGACTAAAAAAAACAGAATGCACTACATTACATTTGAGATAATAGAAGGTGAAGGGAATAGTTTCTCAAACATGCCCCCCCCCCCCAAAAAAAATCCCTTCTCCAGCAATAAAACCATGACAGATGATAAAGAACCTGTGAGCACTCTAACATTCCCTGGACATGGTCAACCTTGAAGGTTCCTTTCTACTTCTGCCGAGCCCATAAAAAGAGTAATCTCAGATCCAATGTTTGCAAACACAGTGTGTTTTCCGATGGGCAAGTCCACTGACATTCTTTTCACTGACAAGACAATAGCCTAGTAGAAACCAGGGAGACTTGAGAATGTGTGAGCATGCAATTAAATAATGCTGCTCTCTGCCCACTAAAATAATTCAACAAAATTCACACAAATGAGAAATAAAGCAATTATGTCTCTGGAGTGATTTTTCCAAGGTAATCCACGTATCACCATGATTAGAAAGAACATTTTTCAGAAAAACACTAGTCTTAAAAGATGCACCATGGGGGGAAATTGTTGCAGTCAAGTTAGGGAAGTACCAATTCTACATCTGCTTCTTGGATATTTACAATAAATGTTTTAGCATTTGAAGGTTCTAGGAAGTGTTACTACTGAGGAAACCATACTTTGTTCAACCCATGAATCTTCACATTTACTTACACAGTTACTTGTTTTTGGAGGCACCAAGTGACTAGCACTGCCATGCATAACAACTATATTGTAGACCACAGTGTGGATGATGCTGATTTATCTGGATGCATAGAATTTAGAATATATTCAATAAGTAATACCTGTTAAACAACGCTGCCACCCATAGTGCCTAGCACTTGCAGTCCGTCAGGGTTGGGCAGGACAGATAAAGGACAGGGTCAGAATGATACAAATCAATTTCTCCGCTCCTCACAGTGCCTTCGCGGCAAGAGCACAAGCTTATCTCAAATTCTTCCTAATGTGATTCTCAGGACATGTCTCCTCTGTGCTTCATGAACCAGTCCCTTTAGCTGCTGCCTAGTAACTGAATTTTCCTTCTTCCTCTTCAGCTCCTGCTCACTGCAGCATTGCTTCCTGTAACTGCTGAAACCCAAACCCATTATTATACTGCCACCGCTAAACTGGGAATGGCCTCTGTTGGTGACACCCAGGACTGCCATATTGACTGCTGAGGGCACCATGGGCCCCAAGGGTATGGTCACCAGGCACTGCCAATCTGAAGCCTCTGCCCATCACTGGCATCCGACACTCCACTGGACACTTGCAAAACTACAGTCAAGCTTTCTCTCCTCACCCTATGCATGAGTGCTTGGGCAGGGCCTGAGGACAATCTGCAGGACAAGGGGCTGGCATCAGAACTGGTATTGCACGTCCTGTTCCTCTTCCTTGGAATGCATCTCCAGTCTTTGAAGCATATCCTAAACCTAAGACAGGACAAAGCTTACCCATATTGTTCATTAGCCTCTTTTGGAAGGAAAGCTGTGAAACGATCCTACAATCCTAAGTGAAAATGTTCTTACAACTTTGGGTTCTTTCATTATTATAAAAACTTAATTTTCCCCCCTGCTTCTATGACAACAGATGACCACAGAAGTAATAGAAAAACTTGGCATTTTCTGGGTGTGAAGGTGTGAATGCTTTCAAGGGTCTTATTTGAACTAGGTAAATTGGTTGAGATTCAGGTCAATCCCACACAAACCTGATCCGCAGCTCTGCCTCCTCCACACCCATACCTCTCAGCTCTCAAAGGTCTCCCCAGTCTGGCCTCACTCTACAGCCCCAGCCTCACAGCTTTCTGCTACACAGCAGCTGTGCATTTAAACAATGAACAATACTTATTGATCAGCCACTCTATGGTAGCCAGGCACTAGACTGAGTCCTGAAGTGAAAACAACACCGTTGCTGTTCTCTAAAGAGCTTTTACAAATAGTTCTCTTCTGCCAAGTGAATTTCCTTGGAGTTTCATAAGCACACCATATTCAACTGTCCTTCTGTGCATTTGTTCGTTCTTCTCCCTGGGCATGCAATGGCCTTCATCATTTTAAACACGGTTTATATATGATGTAGCTAAGGTTGCCAAATAAAATGCAGAACACCTAGATAAAAGTATCAGATAAATGATGAAAAATGTATGTCCAGATTATTGCATTTTGTTTGCAATGTTACATGATACATATTTATACTAAAATAATAGGTATATATGAGGGAGTTAATGTCAAAAAGATATGTTATCTTTCACTCTAGATATTTGTTATATAAGGGAATCACACAAATTAATGGAAAAAGGTATTTGGAGAAATAAAATAACCTGGATTCATGTGTGTTTCTTCATAGGAGTTCTATTTTTTGTAAACAAATCACATCACTTTGTTATGTTTCAGTTTTCTTTTCCCTTTTTTAAAGTTTATTGATTTTTGAGAAGGAGGGAAAGAGAGAGAGAGAGAGAGAGAGAGAGAGAGAGAGAGAGAGAATCCCAAGCAGGCTCCACACTGTCAGCACAGAGCCCAACATGGGACTGGATCTTGCAGTGTCAGTGCAATGCCCAATGGTGAGATCATGACCTGAGCTTAAATCAAGAGTTAGATACTTAACCAATTGAGCCACCCATGTGCCCCTCAGTTTCCTTATCTTAAGAAGCCATACAAGGTGTCCTGGAGCCAGCACCTTTTTTCTACTCCATGTTCAGTAGCAAAGAGCCTTGACAGCTTAAATTAAGTCATGGTTACAGTATTTACCCCAGGGAAATAGGCAGATGCTAAAAATCAGGGTTTTATTTTTCTCCAAAAACCCATTGTTATTCTCACGGGTAATCAAAATGCTTCTTTATATGTCTTAATAAGTTGTTGACAGAAATAATATGTACACATATGTACACATATATAGACATTTGTGTTATATACTTTACATAAGTTATATATTATGTTATAAGCATACAACATAAATATATGTAAATATACAGAGACCTTAGATATTACTACCAACTGGTTGAGATGTGTATACTTTTCTTCAGTTTTTATTAATGAATATACTGATATAAATATTTAAGGTCAAATAAAAGGAAGGCAAGCAAAGAAAATACTCATTTTCATTGGAGCATGAAATAATGTAACCAATAATCCTACAAGAGTCATAAACCCCATAGGTCACATTTAAAGAGAATAATTCCTTGTTTCTTCCGGAACAATTTTCCCCAAGTACAATTGTTTAAAAGTCCCCAAATTGACACAAAAGGCTTCTCTACACAGCAGTAAGTAGAAATTCATTTTCGCAGACAGCTGACAGAATGTTGTAATTACATCTGCTATTGTTCCTGGTTTGATAAGAAGGGAATGCTTTCCTAGATGTCATTCATTGTAGCTCCTGTGGACAAAAGCCAGAGCAATTCATGGCATATGCTCATTAGCTAGGAAATCCATATGTCAGCTTCTGCCATATTTTGTATAGCCTGGAGAATTTGTTTTTGGGTTTTTTTTCTGTTGTTGTTGTTTTGGTTTTGTTTTTTAGATAAAGCGCCCCTTCTTTTCAGGTTCATCAAACTTTGATTTCAAGCATCCCTGGGCTGTAAGGACATAACTTTAAGAACCCACCTGATCCTTTCAGAGAATTTCTTAACAATTTTCTACTTATTGTTTACATTATGAAATGAGAAAGTACGTGTACTTCTTCTAGAGCTTGTACTAAATGACAGTCAGAGAAGAATTACAACCTGGAAACTCTTCTTCCCTCAGTCTCTCATTTCATACAAAAGTAGCCATTAGGTGACAAAATCGAGTTTTCTCAACTTCTAGTCATAATTACCGAGATGTCTTCTATACTACTTTCTACTCTCCTCAGAAATAGCATGACACTCAACTACAACTGAAGTCACTTCCACAATTTGACTCTGGACTGGCTGCATACTATGTGGGAAAGTATTGAATGTTTGATTTTTTCAAAATTGTGTCCCCTGCATAATATACTATAAAAATGGTAAGAGGAAAAAGAAAAATAATGGATATTATGCCTACTCTACAAGAACTTATAATTTAGACAATGTATAAAATAAGCAAAGACCACCACTACTCTACATGAAGATATTCAGCTATTAACGTTTCTCTTTTAAACATAATTATCTTGATTATTATAACATTTTAATCAAACTTTCTAAAATGTATTCTGTATTGTTCTGTATTTATAAACAGTGTACAATACCAAATCAACATTTTTCTTAACTCAGGTTTATCAATATTATACATTTGATAATGTCACTAGATCACATTTGAGCTATATGTAGCTCAAGCTGCTACACAGCCCAAAGTATAAGACTTGAGAATTTTTACGTCTTTTGGTCATATTTCAATCTATTCTTTTATTGTCAAAATGTCACAGAACACTAAAGCAAATAAACAAGACAAAAGAAAAAAAAAAAAAAAGACCAGGAATCCACGACCAGCTTGGTGAATGATCAGCAATGGAATTTCAAATTCATCATTTGAGAACTAACAGAAACTCATTTTTATAAATGAAAGAGTTAAAAAAAAGACACTTTCCAAGTTTTCTTCCATCTCTAAGAGCCTATCTCAAAGACTACTGGGAAAAATATAAATGCTTGTACATTGCTACAAAAATTCTGGAAAAATCTTTATCAAGTAGAAGAATCATACATACTCTATGATTCTGGAAATCTACTCCAGCTAATTTCACCTTGAGAAATGCAGGAATGGTTGAAACATCCAAATATTAATCAACAAGATAATGGATAAATTATTGCATATGTAGTCTGTAGAATACTCTACAGCAATGAAAAGGAATCAATTATAGCCATACACAATGATGTGGATGAATATCAAAACTAAGAAGTTTAAAAGAGAAACCTGGCTGGCTCAGTTGATAGAACATTCAACTCTTGATCTCAGGGTCATGAGTTCAGTCCCCGTTGGGCATGGAGTCTACTTTAAAAAGTAGGCTTTGTTTTTAAGTCAGAAAAAATACATACACTACATGGTTTCATTTTTATAAAGTTTTCAAAATTCAAAACTAATATAGGAATGTGTATTTAGGTCATTAAAGTATAAAGATAAGGCAGGAAAAGTTACTATAAACACATGATAGTAATTTTAGAGGAGGGTTTGCAATTAATAGCACAGGTATTTGCATTATTGAAATTCATTAAGCTGCAAGCCAAGCAGCTATTGAAGTAAGTTGGCCTTTGAGTATAAAGACCACATACTGTTATGAATAAGAAAGAGTTCAGGGTACACTGTTTCTAAGAGCCCTCCATGAAGAAGTTTTAGAAAACAAACTTCAGAAAAGTCAAAATGTGCAAACATTGACATAAAGACTAGTGGTGAGCATTAAACATATTTAAATAACTAAGAACTAAAATTAAATGATGGTTATAAAGGAGACTGTATGTTAAGTAGTGGCTATATAGTCTGGCAATATATATAGAGAGTGTAACTAACAAAATTTAGGAAAGAACGGGGGAATTTTACAGAAAGTAGAATAAACTCATTGATTATCTGACAGAAATTAGCTTGGAATAAAATTTGTGTACAACTAGTTGTTCAAACCTTTATATATAACCAAAAATACAAAAGAAAGGGAGAGATATCTACCACTACCAAAGAAAAAATATATATCATGTCATGGAATATTTTATTCATGTGTGTGTAAAATATGGAATTTAAACTAAACAGATCTCAGATAACCTAAAATTGAAAAACAACACTTTGCTTTATATAAGAAACATATCTAAAATTTTAAATGGGAGAGACTCAGAAAGGTTAAAAATAAAAGGATGAATAATGTATACCAGAAAAAAGCAAATAAATGCAGCGGTCACAATGTTCATATTTGAACAGTAAGAAATCAGAACAAAAAATATTAAAAGGAGAAAGATAGTAATTATTAAAATTTCTTTTCCCAGTAACACACACTATAGAATATTCAAAGAGAATAGAGAAAAACATTTCAAATATATTTAACATACCTCCTAAAGGAACTACAGAAAGAACAAAGAAAGCCCAAAGTTAACAGAAGGAAGGAAATAAAAAAGATCAGAATGGAAATAAATGAAATAGATACTTAAAAAACAGAAAAGATAAATGAGACTCAGAGCTAATTCTTTGAAAAGATAAACTGATAAAACATTAGCCAGACTCATCAAGAAAAAAAGTACCTAAATAAAATCAGAAATGAAAGAGAAGTTACCACTGACACCATAGTAAAAAAAAAAAAAAAAAATCTTGAGAGATTTCTATTGAAATTATATGCCAATATTGAGGAGGGCACTTGTTGTGATGAGCACTGGGTATTGCGTGGAAGCAAATTTGACAATAAATTATATTAAAATTAATTAATTTAAAAATAAAGAAATTATATGTCAATAAATTGAACAACCTAGAAGAAATTGATTAATGCCTAGGAATGTATCATCTTCCAAGACTGAATCAGGAATAGAAAATGTGAACAGATTCCTAGCCTAAAATCCATCAATAATCAAAAAAATCCCAACAAATAAAAGTCTAGGACCAGATGGTTTTACAGGTGAATTTTACCAAACATTTAAAGAGTAGTAATACCTATCTTGATCAAACTATTTCAAGGAGGAGGAGAAGGAAGAGGAGGAGAATTTTTCCAAATTAATTTTATGTAGCTAGGATTACCCTATTACCAAAACTAGACAAAGACACTACAAAAAAAAAAGAAAAAGAAAAGAAAATTACCAATATCCCTGATGTACATAGATACAAAAATCCTCAAAGTATTAGCAAACTAAATCCAACAACACATTAAAAGGGCCGTTCACCACAATCAAGATTTATTCCAGGGATACAAGAATGGTTCAATATATGCAACTCAACGTGATATGCATTAACAAAATAAGAGGTAAAAATCACATGATCATCTCAATAGATGCAAGAGAAGCATTTGACAATATCTATTCATGATAAAAACTATCAACAAAGTGGGTATGGACTAAGGAACAGACCTCAACATAATAAAGGCCATACATAACAAACCCACAGCTAACATCATACTCCATAGGAAAAAGCTTTCAGTGTTTTTTAAAAAAGATCAGGAACAAGATAAGGACATCCACTCTCACTTTTATTCAACATAGAACTTGAAGTCCTAGACATAGCAATCAAGAAATAAAAGGCATCCAAATTGGTAAGACGTGGGGCACCTGTGGCTCAGCTGGTTAAGCGTCCAACTTTAGCTCAGGTCATGATCTTGCAGTTAATGGGTTTGGGCTCCCCATTGGGCTCTGTGCTGACAGCTCAGAGCCTGGAGTCTCCTTCAGATTTGGTCTCCCTCTCTACCCCTCCCCCACTTGCACTCTGTCAATCTCTCTCTCAAAAATAAACATTTTTTTAAAAAATTGGTAAGAAGGGGCGCCTGGGTGGCGCAGTCGGTTAAGCGTCCGACTTCAGCCAGGTCACGATCTCGCGGTCCAGGAGTTCGAGCCCCGCGTCGGGCTCTGGGCTGATGGCTCAGAGCCTGGAGCCTGTTTCCGATTCTGTGTCTCCCTCTCTCTCTGCCCCTCCCCCGTTCATGCTCTGTCTCTCTCTGTCCCAAAAATAAATAAACGTTGAAAAAAAAAATTTTTTTTAAAAATAAAATAAAATAAAATAAAAATAAAAAATTGGTAAGAAGTAAAACAGTCACTATATGCAGATGACCTGATACTATACACAGAAAACCCTAAAAACTCCACAAAAAACTATTAGAATTAATAAATGAATTCAGTAAAGTTGCAGGATACAATATACAGAAAACTGTTGCATTTCAATACAGTACTAACAAAAGAGCAGAAAAGGAAATTAAGAATATAATCCCATTTATATTTGCATCAAAAAGAATATCTAGGAATAAGTTTAACAAAAGAAGTGAAAGATCTATAAACTGAAAACTGTAAGACACTGATGAAAGAAACTGAAGATGACACAAGTCAATGGAAAGATACACCATGCTCAGGGATTGGAAGAATATTGTTAAAATGTCAATATTGCCCAAAGCAATATACAAATTCAATAAAATCCCTATCAAAACATTAGTAGTATTTCAAAGACCTAGATCTCAAATATCCTCAAAATTGTATGGAACCACAAAAAAAATAATAATAAAATAAATAAATAAATAAATAAATAAATAAATAACAGCCAAACAAAAAAAAACCCCAAAAAACCCACACAAATAGCCAAAGCCATCTTGAGAAAGAACAAAGCTGGAGGTATTGCAAGCCCAGATTTCAAACTATATTACAAAGCTGTAGTAATCAATATAGTATGGTAATGGCACCCCAAACAGACATGGACCAATGGAACAGAATAGAAAGTCCAGAAATAAGCTCATGCTTATTTGGTTAATTAATCTAAGACAAAGAAGGAAAAATATACAATGGGGAAAAGACCATCTCTTCAATAAATGTTATTGGGAGACTAGACAGCTACAGGCCGAAGAATGAAATTGGACCACTTTCATACACCATACACAAATTCAAAATGGATTAAAGACCTAAATGTAAGATCTGAAACTATAAAACTCCTAAACAACAAAACCCAAACCATAGACAGTAATCTCTTAGACATTAAACTTAGCAAAATTTTTTCTGGATAGGTCTCTCCAGGCCAGAAAAAAAAAAAAAAAAAATGGGACTGCATGAAACTAAAAAAGCTTCTGCACAGTGAAGGAAACAATCAGCAAAATGAAAAAGCAACCTACTGAATGGGAGATATTTGCAAATGATCTGTCCAATAAGGGGGTAATATCCAAAATATATAAAAGAACCAACCCACACAAGTCAACACCAAAAACAAACACCACCACAAAACCCAAATAATCCAATTTAAAAATGGGCAGAGAAGCTGAATAGATATTTTTCCAAAGAGGCATACTAATGACAACAGACACATGTAAAGATGCTCAACATCACTCATTATCAGAGAAATGTGAAATCAAAATCACAATAAAATATCACCTCACATTAGTCAGAATGGCTAGTATCAAACAGACAATAACAAGTATTGGCATGATGTGGAGAAAAGGAGCACTGGTGCACTGTTGGTGGGAATGTAAATTGGTGTAGCCACAGTAGAAAACAGTGTGGAGGTTCCTCAACAAAAAACAAAGAGTAGAACTACCATATGATCCAGCAATTCTACTTCTGGATAGTTATCTGGAGAAAATGAAAACACTAATTTAAAAAGATCTATGCAACCCATGTTCATTTCAGCATTATTTACAAGAACCAAAGCATGTAAACCACCTATATATGTCCACCGATAAATGAAGACAATGAGATCTCTCTCTCTCTCTCTCTCTTTCTATCTCTCTCTCTCTGTCTCTCTCACACACACACACACACACAGAAATATTACTCAACCATAAAAAAAGATGAAACCTTGCTATTTGTTATGCACAGATTCACAGAGGGGGTAATGGGCTAAGTGACATAAATTAGACAAAGAAAGACAAATACCATAGATTTCACTTATGTGTGAATCTAAAAAACAAAACCCAAAGACAAAAAGAAACTGACTCCTAGAAAACAAACTAGTAGTTGCCAGAGGGACTAGGGTGAGGGAAAATAGATCAAGAAGTACAAACTTCCAGTTACAAAGTCATGGTGATGAAAAATATAGGGAATATAATCAATAATACAGTAATAATAAAGCAAAACAACTTAACATACCTCTCAATCTAAGACCGAGTAGACAAAAAAATGTGTAGGAATACAGAAAACCTAAACAACAAGACCACATAGATGTGTATCAAACTGCAAACCCCAATAATAGAGAACACATCTTCAAGGGCGAACATAACATTTATGAAAATTTCCATTTAATACCCAAATTGGGAAACTGTCAATTAATGCTCAAATTAGAAATACAGCATTCGCACAGTGCCTGGGTGGCTCACTCAGTTGGGCGTCCAACTTCAGCTCAGGTCAGGATCTCACAGTCCGCAAGTTCAAGCCCCGTATTGGGCTCTGTGCTGACAGCTGGGAGCCTGGTGCCTGCTTTGGATTCTGTGTCTCCCTCTCTCTCTGCCCCTCCCCTGCTCATGTTCGGTCTCTCGCTGTCTCAAAAATAAATTAAAAACAAAAAGAAATACAGCATTCGATGACCAAAATGTTAATGAAAACAAAGGAGCTTTCTCTCTGAAAATTAAAAGCATTCTATAATGAGCTATTAAATAACTCAAATGAAAAGAGAAGTATAACACCAAATTACAGAATTTTATGTTAATAACAATGAATATACAACATCTGAAACCATAAGATTGGGCTAAAGCAATTCTAAGAAGAAAATTTATAACATAAATACATATCCATAAAACTGAAAATATCTAATTTAAAAAGCTACCAAGAACAAATTAATTATCACCCCCTACCCCTCCAAAAAAAAGCAGTAAGATAAAAACTGAAATCTTAGGGAAATAAGAAATGAATATAAAAGCTAGTTCTTTATGGGGAGTCTGGTGGCTCAGTTCCTTAAGTCTTCTGCTCAGGTCATGGTCTCAGGGCTCCTAGGGCTTTGTGCTAAGGGTGCAGAGCCTGCTTGGGATTGTCTCTCTCCCTCTGCACACCCCCCTCTTGTGCATGTTCTCTCTCTCAAAAGAAATAAATAAACTTTTTTTTTAAAAAAAGGCTAGTTCTTTAAAAAACAAAAACAAAACAACAACAACGAAAAAAACCCAAAGCAAACCTAATTCAAAAAAAGGGGAGGGAGGAAAAAGAAAACCAAAATAAACAATAACAATGGGAAATGACCAGATGGAACACTACTATGCAAACACCTTTGCACATAACTTTGTAAACCTAGGTTAAACTGATATTTTCCAGAAAATGCAGTTTACCATACACATTAACAAGGTCTTTTATTTTCTGCATTCTGATGCTTCAACAGCTGGGCCTTGCTGTCCCTGGAGGGACTGTCCTTCCCAGAGTCAGCCAATTCTTAGATGAGGCAAACAACTTGCCCCAGAGCACAGTAGGCCTTTTAAATGCAAACCTTCCAATCCAGAAGCCACACCCTCAACCACCACCTCGGTAAAGCTCTCACCCTAAGGACCACAACCAACTGCTTTAGTCACCCCAAGGTCAGGTACCAGACACAAGGGACAGCCCCTCTCTCCCAGAGACTGTAAAATGATTCTATTTTGCAATCCTAAACCTGCTAACCCTGTCTTGCCTCTTTCTGTCCCTGTAAACCAGGATAAAGGCTCTCACCAGAGCTTCCCCTCTCCCTCTCCCTCCCCACCATTCCTGGGGCTTCCCTTCGTAGCAGCAGGGCACAGCATGCTGTATCCTCTTAGTCTGGGAGTATAACCAACTTTTTCAATGGTGGTCATCTCCTCATCTATTGGCCTTGCCATATCTAAATAATAATAATAAAACCTGTATTTTAATACACTATATTGGCCCCAGGAGAGAAACAGTCAGAAAGGTCTAATCTCCATACAGGAAATAGAGGTAATGATTGAAGAGCACCTCCTTCACACTTCACCAAAACAAAACCCAGGAGAGTCAGATGGCTTCACTGGAGATTTCTACCAAAACTTTAAAGATTAGATAATACCAATTAGATGATTCTAGAACATAGTAAAAGAAAGAAACTTCCAAGTGCTATAAAGTGAATCTAACATGGATTCAAAACCATGAAGATTGCACCAAAAAAGAAAATTATAGATCAGTCTCACCTTGGCTATCAATGCAAAAATACTAAACATATGTTATTTTTATGTGATATTATAATCTTGACTAACATATCTAAATGAGTTGATTCTAAGATAGTAGGGGATCTATTAATGAAATCTATTATATTAATTGAGCTAAGGAGAAAAGATCATAGACAACTCCATAGGTTCAGAAAAATCATTTAACAAACTAACACCTGTTCATTATACTAATACTTAATAAAATACAAATTGATGGGCGCTTCCTTAACATAAGGCAACATTTTACTTAAAGAAGAAACACAAGAGGCTTTCCTACTGAAAATAGAAACAAGTAAAAAAAATCTTCTCTTCATAATTATTTAATACTTGTTGGAGATATAAATTAATACAAGGAAACAGAAGAAAGCTATTAGAGGTATAAGAACCAAGAAAGAAGTAACACCTATTTACAGATGATATGATCATACATCTGGCAAAACCCCAAAATTACTGGAAAATTACTGCAAACATAAGAAAATTTAGAAAATAACATGTTTTGAAAACCAACAGACAAAAATCAATAACATTATTTACACACTTTAAACTTAAAAGAGTTTATTTTCAAAAGTGAGAGAGAGGAGAAAGAACATACCTAGGCACAAACTTAGCAAGAACAGTCTGAAATCTATGAAAAATACTATAAAACATTTCCAAAAAACATAAAACTAGACTTGAACAAATGATACACATATAACATCCTTGGAAAAGAAGACCCAAAGTCATAAAGATGAAAGTTCTCCTTAATTTCTAAATAAAACATAAATCCAATAAAAATACTATTTTTCCCCTGGAGCTAGATAGCTATTTTTAAAGTACATTAGAAGAAATAAAAACAGGGGCGCCTGGGTGGCTCAGTCGATTAAGCATCCAAATCTTGATTTTGGCTCAAGTTATGACCTTGTGGTTTGTGAGTTTGAGCCCCACCTTGGGGCTGTCAGCACAGAGCCTGCTTGAGATTCTTTCACTCCCTCTTTCTCTGTCCCTCCCCACTGGTGCGCACTCTCTCTCTCTAAATAAAATAAACTTAAAAAAAAAGAAATAAAAGCAAGCAAGTCGGAATAACTTAAAAAGAACAATGAAAGGAGACCTTCACAACCAGCTATTAGAACATATAATAAAGCCTCAAGACTTTCATTGGTGTGCTCTATGTTTGAACAGACATACAAACCAGTGAAGTAGAACACACAATCCAGACATAAATTTAATTGCTTATGGAATTTTAGAGGATAAGAAGTGGCCAAGAAATCAGTAGTTTAAAGTATATTGCGATAGAGCTTTAAGTACAAAATTTGATCCATTTCTCAACTATACAACAGCATGAATCCCATCAGAGATCTGAAATGTAGAAAGTTGTATCATAAAAGTATTCAAGAAGAATATTCAAAAAGAATTCAAGAAGAAGCACATGTGAATAGCTTTATTACCTAAAGTAGGGAAATTTTCCCTAAATGGGCCTAAAATCCAGTAATGTAATTAAAAGACTGATAAACTTCGTGATAATGTTCTTATGGCACAAAATATTCAGCAACCTAAACCAGGTAAAAAGACAAATGACATACTGGGAAAATACATTTGCAAATTATATTACAAAAGTTTAGCCTCCTAAATGTAGAGGGGAAAAAAAACCTAAAGGGAAAAAAAATGTCTGGAGATATGGAAAGAATTCACCCAAGGAGGAATTCACATGGTTCTTACTCATTTGAAAACATGATAAATTTCTCTCATAGTAAGAACATAGTAATATAAGAGTAAAGAAGATACAATTTTAGCAAAACAAATTTTAAAAAATCCAAAACTGGGCACATACACTGTCGGTGAGGCTATGGGGAAACAGGCATTTTCACATATTGTTAATAGGAATGCAAAATATATCAATCCCTCTGAAGAGGAATTTGACACTATTAATCAAAAATATGATTATATTTAACCTTTGACCCAGCACCCCTTTTCCAGGAATCTATCCCCAAGATGCCCTGACAAAAATACAAAAGGACTTTTTATAAGGTTGCCTATGGCAGCACAGTTTGTAATAGCAAATAAAGTGGAAACATCCATCAATAACAGACTGATTGCATACCCTGTGGAATAGTCATACAGTGGAATGCTATGCAGCTATGAAAAGAAGGAATCCCTCCTCATATCCACGCAGGGACTCCCAGTCTACACTAGACTATAAAAAAGCAAGGTAGAGACAAGTATTTAAGTTATTCTATTTATCTAAGTAAAAGGTCAAAAATACATACACACACTAAAAATAGAAGTATTAAAAAGTAGAAAGATAAACCACAAACATGTTTGCAGTTACTTATAAAGGAAGGAGAAAAATGGTGAAAGACACAGGAATCTAGAAGCTAGATTTTCCTGAATAGATCTTATTTTTATACAGTTGACTTTGGAACCATGTAAATATTATATGTAAAACTAAGTCAGCTTTATACAAAAGACAATTCTTCAAAAATGTGAAATAAACAAACCTTAATTTTTGAGTTAATAGTATAACTACACAGAAAGCAATTATTTGGTTGTACAGTCCTAGAGATATTTGCTTTCAGAACTGTTTTTTTTTTAAAGAAACCCTTAAATTGTTTCTTATAATCATAGCATATGTGGCAGTGTTGATATTGTTCTGTTTTTGTGAACTGTAAAGAAAATAAGTGTGCAAGTGTTTTACAGAATGATGTTTTTGACACAAGAAAAGAGACACAAATTTAAAAAAATACATGTCCTAACTTGACTATCTGAAGAAACCTACACACAATGACCAGCCCTGTAGTTATTAACACCACACCACCCAGACCATAATATCTTAATATTTTATACCAAAACAAACAAACCAGAGCTTTTTGAAGACAAGTCTGATTTCATGTCTTGGCAAGAAAATATTGATGACTAAAATGACTTAGGAACTAACTTGATGAAGCTCCCATTGGCCAAAGAGGAAAATTTGAGCATAGGTAAGAATAGTATGTATAGCACACTGAAACAAGTGTTTAAACTTGAAAGTTGATAATGATTTTCAGAAAAAGATCTTGTTAGTCACCTTCAAAAGATGTTAGAAAGGGGACTCTTGCTATTTTGAATTATTTTGAAAAATAATTATTTTGAAAATTTTTGAAAAATTGTAGTAGGTTGAAAGATTGCATTCTTTACTTCAGAGTAGATAAGTGTATTTTGGAGTAGCCTATAGTTAATGCAGTGCTATTCCTTTTTACAGAAGTATCCCAGCAAATAAAGAAGAAATGGTTAAGTAGAATACCACCAGTTTATAATCCCTAATGAGTAAGTGGATTTAATCAATGTGTACCAATGGCTGCTAACATCATAAAAGAAGCAAAAATTTCAATAAAGTATTTAATACTATTTACAACAATTCTAGATAAAATATTTGAACCTGAATCTGATTAAGTTTCTAGATGCAATCACCAATTTGCAATAACAAGGTAAAGGATGCACTATGGGATAAAATTAGCAAAGTTCATACTATGAGACTCCAAAGTCATAGGACTCAGTTTTTTAAAAAAAAAATTAAATTGGAGGGATGGAGGGAGAGAAGGAAGCAATTTATGGATTAAAATATTTCAACAACATGCTAGCCAGTTACACTGCACTAATCCTATTTAGATCCTATAGCAAACTAACCTTAAATTATACACAACTGGGGAAACTCAATCATTAACTAGATAATATTAAAGAACTGTTAAATTTTTGGACTATAATGCAATTATTTTGTTTTTAAAACAAGTCTTCATCTTTGTAAGAGACATAATGAAATATTCACAGAAACTGGTAGGAGGTCTATAATTTTCTTAATCTAGAAAGGGTGGGGTTTAGATGAAACAAAATTGACCACAAATTGATAAGAGTGAAGTTTAATGGCAGATTATGAGTGATCATTTTATTATTCTTTCTACATTTGAGTGTTTTATATTTTGCATTAACAAGCTAAAGAAGAAAAATCTACACAGCTTTCACTGGTTTTATTTTGAAGATTTATTCGTTTTCTCTGCTATACCATTAACTTCCAGCTGGTTTGTAGAATATTAAAAATAATTAACATTATTTTTATTCTCTAATTTCATTGTACTGAAACTGAAAATATACATATTAAACATCTATTTTTCCTCAGAACAATGTGTTAAATGCAATGGAAACCACAAAACAGGAAGAGCCACTAATCCTTTCCTTGAGAATGTTGAAATTTATTAGGAAGAAAATATGTATAAACATCTTAGGAAACTGATCCATGACCTTATTAAATAAGACCTCATTTTGCACAGCACATTAAATTGCAAATGTGTGACCTGCTTATGATTTATATCATTAGGAGTACTGTGAATTAAGTGAGAATGTGTACAAAGCATTCAGGTTCATGCAACGCATATAATACATGCTCAATAAATGGTGGCTATAAAACCACCAATCCTTAGTCCTCGGATCTCATTACTAAAATGTTCTACCATATTAAAATGAAATTTTAGGGGTGCCTGGGTGGCTCAGTCAGTTAAGTGCCTGACCCTTGATTTCAGCTCAGGTCATGATCTTACAGTCATAGGTTTGAGCCCCACATCAGGCTCTGCACTGACAGTGCAAAGCCTGCTTGGGATTCTCTCTCTCCCTCTCTCTCTGCCCCTCCCCCACTCATTCTCTCTCCCTCTCTCTCTCTCTCTGTCTCTCTCTCAAAATACATAAACATTTAAAAAAATGAAAATGTAGGAAATGGAAAGATGAACAATAGAAGAAGATAGAGAAAACAGTCATCCTTTTTAAACAGTAGAGTCCCTGGAAGTGAATTCTAAACTGGGGATTTATGTGAAGGGTATGGACTGCAGGAGAAGGCATCTTTGACCAGGCATATTACAAAAATCAAGGTACAGAGACCATCTGTAGCAAGCCATATATAATATAGTTATAAGCTGAAGTGAAGAAGAGGTAAAACTGGAGAGAGGTGGCCTGGGGTGGGGTGGGGGAGTGCTGCGGGGATAAAAGGGAAGGAGGACATGCCTTGCAGGTCACATTCAGGATATGAAGATTAATATTTTAGGGAGAAGGACTCCTTCCCTACTTCTCAGATGTGAATCAAGCAGGCCTACATTTGAACCTTGGTTTCTTTTAACTCATTTCTTCTTTTTGGAAGAAGACTGGCTTGTTTGGTCCAGAAGTTTAAGAGTGGAAAATGCCCTATACAGCGCCCCCCATCATGTCCCCCCCTCTTGGTAAGCTACCTGTAGAGTCACATACAATTGTGTTCCTCTCAGAGGGTTCTGTTGTGGTCCTACACTTCTTAGGGGAAGAGAGGGCCCATTTTGCATTCACACAAAGCACGCCTCTAAAATTAGCCTTTAGCAGTGAGGACAATGAGGTTTGGCCTTCATCTACCTTCCCTTTGTCTTATTTAACATTTTGTTCAGGACTTGGGTTGAGAGGAGGATGCTAATTATTGAACCAACTCAAAGACTTCATTAATAATATAAGCAATAGAAATATACTAACGGTCCTTCAATAGAGGAGATAAAAAAGCTTTAAGTAAATTATCTCAGCCATTTTGTGTGGAAGGAGCAGAGATAAGAGCTAATTAATTTAGTTATAGGAAACAAGGATTGGAACTACACGTTTCTAAGACAGAGGCTGGCAAATTTTCTGTAAAAGGCCAGATACAAATTCTGTAGACCTTCTGGACTACATCTGGGTTTTGTTGTATTTTAATTTTAACCCTTTAAAAGTATAAAAGCTATTCTTAGCTTCTAGGCTTACAGAAAAAAAAGGCTGTAGACTATATAAAAAAACTGATGGTGAGCCACATTTGGCCTGTGAGCCCTGGTTTAACTTCATTTAGGGAATAATTCCTTGGAATAAGGGATTATGTCCTTGCAAAATTTATTAACTGAATTCCAATAAACAAAGATAGCCAAGTTCTCTCAGTCAATGAAATTGACTAGTTAAAACTACTCTGGGGCTCTGGCCCCTGCTTAGTAATAGAATCAGGCTTTCAGATGTTGCTTGTAAGGCCCCTATACATAATAAACACACCACAACACACACACACACACACACACACACACACACACACACACCCCTTCATACAACCACATTGGTTATTGATTTTGGAGGCTGCATGCATGGATTGCTCTACTAGGAAGGCTTCACTATTCTCATTGACTAACACTAACCATCACCTCATGTGGTTATTATGTTACCCGGGAATCTAAGTGGATCTGGTGGTTCAAATTAAAGAGACAATAAATGCCATATTAGAAATGGGGACACAGAAAAGCATAAACTTTATAGGACTAATTATTTTCTCCTTCCAACAATGTCCTTAGTACAGATAAAACTATTTCATTTCACATCAATCTGAATATGACACATTCAATTCCTTCTATTTGCATTCACATAAATTTTAGAAGTAGTCTCTGTTCCTGCACAACTATGGTTATTGCATCAGTAAGAAGCTTGAGATATTAACGTGTCCCAGAGGGAGGAATTTTTTTAACTGTAGTCCTTCTAAGATACTTGCATTCTAGAAAACTGGATGTTTAACTGCAGTTATTTATGATTTATGAGTGTTAAAATACCTATGGGCTAAATACAAAAAAATAATATCAGTGTTTTTATTCTTAGTCTCATAACTCATATTTGAAGAAATTGAATTTCACAACCCTTTAAGATTTACCCTTGAGCTAAGACCAAGATTAGAGCCATTTCAGACTGAAGACAGCAAGGTATTGAGAAGGTAGAGAGGAATGAACAAAGGAGGTTTCTAACGTAAAGCTTGTGTAATCATAATAGAAATGCAGGTGTGTAGTTTCCCTAGGCGATGCAAAACTCATTGCTGAGGAAAGCCCCTTAGAACTTCTAGTGACGCCATATGTATTATAGGGCACAAGGTACACCTTTTGTTTTTTTTAATTAATAGACCATTTTCTAGCAATTTTAAGTTTGTAGAAAAATTACAGAGAATTCTCATATACCTCTTCTCCTACCCTAAAACAGTTTCCTCTATTATCAACATCTTGCAGAAATGTGGGACGTTTGTTACAACTGATGAACCTTAATCATTATTAACCAAAATCCACAGTTTACATTAGCACTCACTCTGTGTTGCATAGTTATGGGCTTTGAAAAATGCATATTGTCCACCATTACCATGTAATACAGAATAGTTTCGCTGCCCTAAAAATGCCTTGTGTTTGTTACACCTATTCACCTCTCCTCCACGTCCTCCCCATGGATCCCTGAAAACCACCAACCTTTTTATGGTCTCTCGAGTTTTGCATTTTCCAGAATGCTGTATAGCTGGAATCATAGAAAGTAGCCTTTTCAGACAGGCTTCTTTCACGTAGCAATATGCATTTAAGTTTCCTCCATGTCTCTTTGCGATTGATAGCTCATTTCTTTCTATCATCAGCCCATTTTTAAGACAGAAAAAATAATTCTCAAAAAATTTAAGATCTCACCAAAAGGCATTTGTTGAAGAATGTTAAATAATTCTGAGTGAGGGGTGGCTGGATGGCTCAGTCAGTTGAGCATCCAAAGCCTGATTTTGACTCAAGTCATGATCCTGGGGCTGTGGGAAAGAAATATTCTTTCTCTCTCTGCCTCTGCCCCTCTCCCTCTCTCATGCTTTCCAAAAAAAAATCCTTAAATTATATATGTATATAATTCTGAGTGACTAGGTGAGCTTACCAGTAGGATAAACATTTTTCTGCCAAAAGTTGTTTTCACAGGTTCTTCATATAAGACATTGCTACAAAATTTTGCTAGACAGAATTTCCAAATACAATGGCATCCAAAAAATTAAAAAATGGCAAGAAAATATTTAATACACATTGTCTCTCACTCCAGGTTAACATCAAAGTCAGGTGCCACCAGAATAGAGGGACATAAAGGCAATAAACGTACAAGCCTATCTTCAGAATGGTATCCATTTGCAAATAGGTACAAATAGACTCAGGAAATGGGGAAATAATCCATTAATCCATTTTTCAATTAAGTCTGTGCCATTGTAGGACACCCATCTTATACAAGAACTCCACTTTGAATAGCTTGTATCTCAGCAAATAATGATGGAACTAGCACAGGACACTAGTCCCTGTTCTGAACCTTCCTCGTTCTGATTTCAGCAAATCACTTTTCTTCTGTAAGCTTCCAGACCTTCATTTGTAGCATGGAGAAAATTGTGCTGCCCTCCTGACTGTAAGCTATTGTGAGGATCAAAGGAGACTGAGATGAATACAGGAGATAAAGATGATGCATGGAGAAACACTGCCAAGCCTCTGAAAGGTTTACTCTGTTGCCATGGTAATAATAATGTTAATGATGTTTTTATTTGATCACCTTCCCATCCCAACTCCTTTACTACCCCCTCTTCCATCCACTGACATTCATCCCAGATAAGATGTTGTCTGGGAGGACATCATAAAAGAACCTGCCTAAGTAGGAAAACAAAAGACCCTGTAAAACAATAAGTAAGTGTCATGGGAAAAGACAAAGAGTTATGCCTCAAAAAAGGAAGTGTCATAACTTTCTACAAGGAAAAGTGTTGTGATTGCAATGTATAAACTAGGGGTGAATCACTAGGCTTCCAAAGTAGCAGGCCAGTCTGAAAGGCAGAACACAGCTGGTGGCTAAAAAGCAAAGAGGAGGCACAACCTAAAGGTCTCAGGACGCTCTTTCGCTGCAGCAAGAGAAAGGGGGCATCCTGGCAGAACACAAAAGTGTGATTAAACCTGATTTCTTCCCGTTGCTCCAGTTGCACAATTGCACTGCCCTGAATGGCTGAACAGAGACAACTATTTAAAGCACAACTCTCCTTAAGTGAAACTGACTCACCTAATCCAAGATGGTCACAGACAAACCAACACCTTACATTCAAGAGAAAGCCCAATAGGCACCAACCCACCCGAAGTAGTGCACCTAATCGTGGTATATGCTGGCACCAAAATCTATAACTCGACTTTCAAATGCATATGTATCCAAACCAAACACTGAATGTAAACATGGGCAGTCTACAAGTGGCTGCAAAAACAAAGGTAAGAGTTCTAGTCAAAATGGTAGGAGTTCACACCTGAATAAACCATCTGCATTCCAAAGACGGAAATGATAGAGTATTAAAGAGGCAACAATTCATAGATGTAAAACCTAGATAAACATCTCTTTCTAGTGGAAATTGAACAAACACACAAAGCAGTGAAGAGAATGGAGGCCTTGAACCTACTGAGTGCTGGCAGGCGGTTAGGGCTAGAAGCTCAGCCCCCATCATTTGAGAGTTAAAAGCACCCCCTGTGAAAAGGGGAGCGGCAGCCTGGCTGGTTGTTTGAAGTGAGGTGTCAGAGGTGCCCTAGAAACCCAGTCCTCAGAAAGGTAGCTAAATGAAACTAGTATCAACTACCACCTGTGTCTACAGTTTCAAACAAGCTGTGGGACAAGGAAGGCAGAGGGCACAGACAGAATCTAAAGATCAAGAAATGAATCAAGCCACCCACTGGTTCTGTGACTAGATCTGAAACCTCTTATCATAGGACAAGAGCCTCAAAGAAACAATACAAATCTGATTCCAGGCTGCGGACCCAGGGGAAAAGGAAAAGTGAGAAGGGGTAAACAAAACTGCCCAAAGTAAAAATATATATGACATTAAAACAAAGGAACACAAACTCACTACACAATTTACAAAATAGTCTGAAAAAGGCTTTAAATTAAGTATCCTTGGAATGTTGAAAAAGATAAAGAAAAAAAACCCTCCCATTTAGAAAATAGAAATTGTAATAAAATAGGGGCAAACACAGCAAACACAGAAGAAAAAAATGTATTTTTGAAAAGAGAAATATGTCCAGTGGAAAATATTAACAGAGATGATAAAATGAAGGAGGGCCAGTGATAGATGAAACAGACATCTAGAGAGCTGCAAGACAGGAGGGAGTAATTTACCAGAATGCAGCATCAAAGTGCACTCAAGAGATATCAAGCAAGGCTCCAAATGGACATTTCAGGAAAAGAGAAAGGAAACTCATGGTGGAGGAGCATTATCCGAAGAGATAGTAAAGGAGAAATTACCCGAATCAAAGAGAATTCCATGCAAAACTGCATTTCAAGAACCTAACAGGAGAAAAGTAAAATGACATCTACGCACACCACCATGGAATCACAGAATACCAAGGAAAAAGATAAAAGCTTACAAAAACATAGTTTACCTAAAAGGAAAGCACACATAACAAACTATTATAAATTATATAATATAGTGAAACTACCCTCCAACCCTAGAACCCCAAAGATTAGCCTTACACTAATGGCAATGGGGAGCTGGATCTAAGACTATCCCATTAATTCAGAAATAGGTGAAGGGGACTACATGACGTAGTCAGAGATTGGTTGCACCCCCTGCAGTCCAGCGGAAAGGACATACATACACATCCTCTCATCAGGAAAGCGTTCTCAAGTTAGACCCCAGGAGGCTCACAGGTTAATTTCAAATAAACATGAACTCACACTTAGAGTTTATCAAACCCACAAGAATACAAATCACGTGGTAAAGTGTCAGCAAAAACAAGAAACAATCCCCAAATACTTTAAGTATTTATATTATCAGAACAAAAATTATAAAACATATATGAGGTATTTACGAGATAAAAGATGTCTTCACAAAAATGAGTTATCAGTGTTGTCAAAAGTGACCAGGAAGATGTGAAAAAGAACCTGGCAAAATTTTTAAGAAATTAATTTTACTTTATTTTTTAAACCAAAAACACAATGAATGATGTCAACAGCAGAATTCATGAACTAGATGATAACTTTGAAGAAATTACCCATATGTGGCTTGGAGATAAAAGTAGATGGGAAATACAGAAGAAAAGTTAAGAAATAAGCAGGATAGGATAATAAGTTTTAATTCAAGTTCAGAAGGACATTCAACACCTTTACTCATATAGGACCAGAGATCTGTATTATCTGATTCACTTGTGAACCTTTGAGCCATTTTCTACTGAGCCCTTCAATAAACAGCTTAAATTTCTTGACTGTGAAGCTTTGATTTCCCACCCATGTCCTCTGTCTCTCTTTTAAAGTAATTATCCAGAGCCACTAATTACATTATTTGTTTCACATTCTCTACTCTTCTGTTATCTCTTAGAGAGTTGGTCCAAGAATATGTCATAAATTCATCTTGTTGGGAAATATTACAGCTGAAGAGTTCTCTCATTCTATAAGTTCCACTAGGTAGAAAGGAAAAATAAGGGGGAAGAGAGTTAAGTGGGGGAGGACGATCACTCATAACAAAGGACAGGGAACAATGTCTTAAACAGATGAAATAAAAACATCGGCCTCTTTTTTTTTCTTTTTTCAAATTCTTATTTGAATTCTAGTTAGTTAACATACAGTACAATATTGGTTTCAGAAGTAGAATTCAGGGATTCATCACTTACATACAATACCCAGTGCTCATCACAACAAGTGCCCTCCTTAAAGCCCATCACCTGTTTTCCCCTCCCTCCCCCACCATCAACACTCAGTTTGTTCTCTGTATTTAAGAGTCTCTTATGGTTTCTCTCCCTTTCTGTTTGAAACTATTTTTTCCCTTTCCTTCCCCCATGGTCCTTCTGTTAAGTCAGTCAGAGAATGACAAATATTGTATGTATTCACTCATATGTGGATTGTGAGAAATTTATTTCACTTAGCATAATCCCCTCCAGTTCCATTCACATTGTTGCAAATGGCAAGATTTCATTCTTTTTCATTGTCGAGTAGTATTCCATTGTGTATATATACACATATATATATATATATATGTGTATATATACACATATGTATATGTGTATGTACACATATCACATATTTATCCATTCATCAATTGATGGACATTTGGACTCTTTCCATAATTTGGCTATTGTTGATAACATGATAGTACTGCTATAAACACTGGGGTACATGTGCCCCTATGCATCAGACTCCTGTATCTTTTGGATAAATTCCTAGTAGTGCTATTGGTGGGTCATAGGGAAATTCTATTTTTAATATTTTGAGGACCTTCCAAATTGTTTTCCAGAGTGGCTGTGCCAGTTTGAATTCCCACCAACAGTGCAAGAGGGTTCCCCTTTCTCCACATACTTGCCAACATCCGTTGTTTCCTGAGTTATTAATTTTAGCCACTCTGACCAATTTAAGGTGATATCTCAATGTGGTTTTGATTTGTATTTCCCTGATGATGAGCAATGTTGAGCATCTTTTCACGTGTCTATTAACTATCTGGATGTCTTCTTTGGAAAAGTGTCTGTTCATGTCTTCTGCCCATTTCTTCTCTGGATTATTTGTTTCTTGGGTGTTGAGTTTGGTAAGTTCTTTATAGATTTTAGATACTAACCCTTTATCTGATATGTCATTTGCAAACATCTTCTGCCATTCTGTTGGTTGCCTTTTAGTTTTGTTAATTGTTTCCTTTGCTGTGCAGAAGCTTTTTATTTTGATGAGGTCCCAAGAATTCATTTTTGCTTTTATATCCCTTGTCTTTGGAGATGAGTCAAGTAAGAAGTTGCTGTGGCTGAGGTCAAAGATGCTGTTGCCTGTCTTTGCTTCTAAGATTTTGATGGTTTTCTGTCTCAAATTTAGGTTTTTCATTCATTTTGCATTTATTTTTGTGTATGGTGTAAGAAAGTGGTCCAGTTTCATTCTTCTGCATGTTGCCGTCCAGTTCTCCCAGCACGATTTGCTAAAGAGACTGTCTTTTTTCCATTGGATACTCTTTCCTGCTTTGTCAAAGATTAGTTGGCTATACATTTGTGGGTCCAATTCTGGGTTCTCTATTCTTTATATATATTTTTTTTTTCTGTTTATTTTATTTATTTACTTATTTTTTTGAGAGGGAGAGACAGAGTGGGACCAGGGGAGGGACAGAGAGAGAAGGAGACACAGATTCTGAAACAGGCTCTAGGCTCTGAGCTGTCAGTACAGAGCCCAGTGCAGGGCTGGAACTCACAAACCATGAGGTAATGACCTGAACCGAAGTTGGATGCTTAACCGACTAAGCTACCCAGGTGCTCTATCTGGGTTCTCTATTCTATTCCATTGGTGTATGTGTCTGTTTTTGTGCCATTACCACTGTCTTAATGATTACAGCTTTATAGTACAGGCTAAAGTCTGGGATTGTGATGACTCTAGCTTTGGTTTTCTTTTTTACATTACTTTGGCTATTTGGGGGTCTTTTGATGTTCCATACAAATTGTAGGCTTGTTCGTTCTATCTCTGAGAAGAATGCTGGTGCTATTTTGATTGGATTTGTACTGAATGTGTAGATTGCTTTGGGTAGAATCGACATTTTAACAATAATTGTTCTTCCAATTCATGAGCATGGAATATTTATCCATTTATTTGTGTCTACTTCAATTTCGTTCATAAGTTTTCTATAGTTTTCAGTATACAGATCTTTTACCTCTTTAGTTAAGTTTATTCCTAGGTATTTTATGGTTCTTGGTGCAATTGTAAATAGGATCAATTCCTTGATACCTCTTTCTGTTGCTTCATTATTGGTGTATAGAAATGCAACCAATTTCTCTACATTGATTTTATATTCTGCGACTTTGCTGTATTCTTGAATCAGTTGTTGCAATTTTTTAGTGGAGTCTTTTGGGTTTTCCATGTAGAGTATCATGTCATCTGCAAAAAGTGAAAGTTTGACAATTAATCACAAACATAAGCAAACTTATTGATAATAATACAGTAATTGTAGGTGACTTTAATATTCCACTTACAATAATGGACAGATCGTCTAGGCAGCAAATCAATAAAGAAAAAATGTCCTTGAATGATACACTGGAACAGATGGACTTGACAGATATATTCTGAATTTTTCATCCAAAAACATCAGAATATACATTTTTCTTGAGTCCACATGGAACATTCTCCAAAATAGATCACATACTGGGTCACAAAACAGCCCTCAACAAATATAAAAGGATTCAGATCATACCATGCACAACATGTGATTTCAGATCACAATGCTATGAAATTTGAAATCAACGACAAGAAAAAATTTAGAAAGCTTCCAAATGCATGCTACTACAGAATGAATGGGTCAACCAGGAAATTAAACAAGAAATTTAAAAATATATGGAATCAAATGAAAATGAAAACATGACAGTCCAAACCCTTTGGGATGCAGCAAAGACAGTCCTAAGAGGAAAATACATTGTAATCCAAGCCTATCTCAAGAAGCAAGAAAAATCCCAAATACAGAACCTAACTTCCACATAAAGGAACTAGAAGCAGGTAGCAAAGAAACCCCAAAGCAGCAGCAGAAGAGAAATAATAAAGATAAGAGAAGAAATAAACAATATAGAATCCCCCCCCCCAAAGAAAGTAGAAAAGATCAATGAATCTAAGAGCTGGCCTTTAGAAAGAATAAACAAAACTGATAAACCCCTAGTCAGACTTCTCAAAAAGAAAAGACAGAGAACCCAAATAGATAAAATCATGAATGAAAGAGGAGAGATCACAACCAACACCACAGAAATACAAACAATTATTAGAGAATAGTATAAAAAATTATATGCCAACAAACTGGACAATCTGGAAGATATGGACAAATTCCTAGACACCCACACACTACCAAACTCAAATGGGGAGAAATAGAAAGTTTGAACAGATCCATAACTAGCAAAGAAACTGAATCGGTTATCAAAAATCTCCCAACAAATAAGAGTCCTGGGTGAGATGGCTTCCCAGGGCAATAACACCAGACACTTAAAGCAGAGTTAATACCTATTATTCTCAAGCTGTCCCAAAAAATAGAAATGGAAGGAAAGCTTCCGGACTCACTCTATGAAGCCAGCATTGTCTTGATTGCAAAACTAGACAAAGACCCCCACTAAAAAGGAGAATTACAGGCCAATGTCCCTGATGAATGTGGATGCAAAAATTCTCAACAAGATACTAGCAAATCTAATTCAACAGATTATTAAAAGAATTATTCACCATGATCAAGTGGGATTCATTCTTGTGCTGCAGGACTGGTTCAATATTTGCAAATCAATGTGATACATCACATTAATAGAAGAAAGGAGGGGCATCTGGGTGGCTCAGTCAGTTGAACATCCGACTTTGGCTCAGGTTATAATATCAAGGTTCGTGAGTTCGAGCCCTGCATCAGGCTCTGTGCTGACAGCTCAGATCCTGGAGCCTGCTTTGGATTCTGTGTCTTCCTCTTTCTCTACCCCTCTCCCACTCTCTTTCTCTCTCTCACACAGTCTCTCTCTCTCTCTCTCTCAAAAATAAAAACAAACATTAACTTTAAAAAAAAATAGAAGAAAGGATAAGAACCATATGATCCTGTCAATAGATGCAGAAAAAGCATTTGACAAAATATAGCATCCTTTCTTAATAAAAGCCCTCAAGAAAGCCAGGATAGAAGGAACATACCTTAACATCATAAAAGCCATATATGAAAGGCCCACAGCTAATATCATCCCCAATGCGGAAAAACTGAGAGATTTTCCCCCGAAGATGAGGAACACAACGGGGATATCTACTCTGACCACTGTTGTTCAACATAGTGTTGGAAGTCCTAGCCTCAGCAATCAGACAACAAAATGAAATAAAAGGCATCCAAATTGGCAAAGAAGAAGTCAAACTTTGACTTCCATAGGCCTCTTATAAGTAACTTACTAAAAGATCCAGAAAGGAAAAAAAAGAAAGAAATCAGAGGAGAAGACTGCAGAATATGGGTTTTTAATAGATGGGGTGGGGGGAAAGGGGGCGGTAAAAACTCTTACAATATAAAAATATAACAGCTAAGTGTAATTGATTCTGCAGAAAATAAAATTAGAGACCTGTTAGTCTAAATTGAAAACCTCTCTGACAAGTGCAAGAAAAGATTTTTAAAAACACCCAGACCATAGAAATACAATATAACAACTACAGGGAGGGGCATTAAAGATGGGAACAGAGGAACATCCAAAGAAAACTTTCTTGTTTGTAAAACAAGAAAAAAGAAAAAAAAGAAAAGAAATCAAGTATGAAAAGTAAAAGGACTCACCACTTTTCAGGCAAAATCAATCTGGGTCTCACTGGGCTAAATTAAGGTGTCGGCAGGCTGTGTTCCTTTCTGGAGCTCCCGGGGAGAATCTGTTTCCTTGGTTCTTTCAGCTTCTAGAGACCACCTGCATTCCTTGGTTTTTGCTCCTTGCCATCCTTCTTCCATCTTCAAAGCCATGGGGACAAATTAAATTCTCCCTTCTCAGCACATCTCTGACTCTTCTACCTCTGCCTTCCTTTAATCTCCCTATTGTAAGGTCACATAATTAGCAACCTTCTGTCTGCAACATTAATTGTACTTGGCCATACAAGGGTGCATACTCCCAGGTTCCAGGGATTAGAAAGAGGACATCTTGGGGATGGGGGAATTATTTTGCCTAACTAATGAGCCTCCTAATAGAGTTTGCTTAATTGTGTTTCAGAACCTGTAAGCATGCCATACCTGATCTAATTTAGCTGATGCTCTCCTAAACACCTGAGCCATTCTCTACTTAATCCTTAAACATCCAGCATAAAATTCTCCACAATGAAACCTTTCTGCTACCTCCACAGTCCTATCTCCCCCTTAAACTCATGATTTAGACCAAATATTCACAGAATTTTTTGAACAATAATTCTTTAATTTACTGTGTTACTCTCATAATTCTGTTTCCTGTGTATTTTTACCCCACCAAAAACTTTCGTCTGTATGGGAAAAAAATATTGTTTACAAAGCACTTATAATAATATAAGTAAATTATTATCAAATGATCTAAGGCTTAAGAAAACAGAAAGCAAAACTGAAAATACAGTTCATCTAATCATTGAAAGAAATGTAGAGAAAAAGATGGGAATATTGAAATGACCACATAGTAATGTAATTAAGAGGTTTATCTCCTTTTGTAAAGCTTGTTTTCTCCTGTGTTCTGCACTGTGGCAAACATGGCCTTTATCTTTTCTGCCCACCCCTGAGTTCACCTGCAGCTGCAGAGGACAATTCCCAGACTGAAGGCAGATCCCAACCTCAAGACCTGTGTCTCTCAAATTCTCTTCCCATGAGTCTTTCTCCATCTTCTTTGGAGCTCACTTAATCTACACACAAACTGCCTGGAAAGGCCAAGGAATCAGTGATAGGCAACACACAAGAAATGAGGGATAATAGCTGGTGATAAATATGCCAACTTCCCTGTCCCATAGCATATGTAAGGTACAATTTACACAATTACCAAGAGGGTCTCCCCACTGTGATTAGCCACAGTCACCCACAATGGCAACCCATCCATCCATGTATGCTTCATTGGTTTTTCACTTTTCCCCATTTCCCTTTCCCCATTTCATTTCTTTTGCTTCCTTGGATCACCTTCTTTCTTCTTCTTCTTCTTCTTCTTTTTAATGTTTGTTTATTTTTGAGAGAAAGAGACAGAGCACAAGACGGGGAGACTCAGAGAGAGGGAGACACAGAATCCAAAGCAGGCTCCAGGCTCTGAGCTGTTAGCACAGAGCCCCACGCAGAGCTCGAACTCACAAATGGTGAGATCGTGACCCAAGCTGAAGTCGGACGCTTAACCAATTGAGCCACCCAGGTGCCCCCCCTTTCTTTAAGTTTATTTATTTATGTTTGGGAGAGAGAGAAAAAGCATGAGTAGGGGAGGGGAAGAGAAAGGGAGAGAGAGAATCCCAACTAGTTTCCTTGCTGTCAGGACAGAGCCTGTTGCGGGGCTCAATCACAAAACCACAAAATCATGACCTGAGCTGAAAACAAGAGTTGAATGCTTAATCAACTGAGCCACCCAGCTACCCCAGGGGTCACTTTCTAGATAAGCCACATCCTGTAGGAAAACTGCTCAGCTATACAGTACCTGGTACCTGGCAATATCACAGGTATCTACATAGTCACAGGCTTAAACCACAACTTAACCAGAGTCTTGGTAAAACACTTCATGTTCTATCTGAAACATGAGAAGAGATCTGTCAGGAGCTGATACGAGGCCATCTCTGACTCGCCTCCCCATTGACCATCACAGGATGACTTCTCACCACCTCCTACATTCTGATGTGAAGGACCTTCTACCTTGGCATCATCAGAATAGAAACGGAGAATATGAAATCACTAGCGCAGTAGTCTAGACTTCATCTAAACTGCTGCAATCTTCTGGGTACTTTTCTTTCCATGTGTGTGACAAGGGTCAAGGATGGCTGACCCCTCAGGCTTGTGCTTCATTTTGCTGTAAGTAATCAATTGTATAACCTAAAAGTGGTTCAGTTTATCTTTACCATCTGAATTGTCATACCTTGCCTTTGCCCTCTTTTCTATGTGTGAGCTGGACATCCACATCCAAGTCTCAGGGTCTGCATGTGGGGGAACTGAAACTAAGATAGACATATATCACTTTTATAACTGGTCACTATAGGATTTTTTTTTAAATCTAGATATAAACATATCATACTATATGAATTTGAATTTGAATTTGTAAATAATGTATAAATGTAAAAGCAAATAAGACAAAAAAACCCAAAATGTAAATAATAATTATATATCTAGGAACAGGGATATTTATTATGGCTTTTATTTTCATCTCTACTTTTTACAGTTTCTAAACTCTACATTAATTCTTTTATAATGTTTTAAAACATGTTTTTAAAAAATGGAAAGAATATCTGAAATATACATGGCAAGTGCTTTTATTCTTTACATATAAATGTTTATTTATGTCAACATGTAAAATGTAGACATCCTAAAATAAAAGTGAACGAAGGACATGAACAAGCTAATCACAAAAGAAATATAGATGTTAATGAACAAGTGCAAGGCAGTTCAACCTTAAAGCATAGTTAATCAAATAGACAAAAATTATAATGAGAATCCATTGTTTGCTATTAAGTGGGAAAATTAAATGGTAATATTCAATGTTAGCAGGGGTGCAATGGAATAGACATTCGTATATACCATGTTAGAAGTATAAACTGATCCAAATTCCTGGAGGCATTTTACAAAGCTTTACAAATGTTCAATTTCTTAACATGGGTGATACCCTGCAAAAGAATTTTCCTCTGGGAAAAGCAGAGATATTCACAGAAAGTTCTGCACAAAAGAGTTATTTCTAACTGATGGGATTTTTATGCATGATTTTCATTTTCATACTTTTCTGTAGTTTTCAAATATTTCCACTAAACATGGAGAGACACTAATAAGCAGAAAAATGAAGTAAAAAATACTTTTTATTTTAAAAGATAAAGCATAAACCAACAATTGTATTTCACAAAAGGACCACACCCTTTTGCTTTTCCTATTTCCACCCCATTAAAGCGTACAAGGATGATACAAGTGAACTAATTTGCCACAGCAGGCCACGTGCAGAGAGAAAATAGACTTCCCTGTCATCTCTGCCTTGACATAGAATCAACATGGTTTTTCTCTAAAATCTAAAATCTAAAAGATAGAATGACTTGGCAGCATAAGTGAACTGAAGGCAATTTTCTATCTCTCTGGATCTTAATACTCAGTTACGTTTCGGATGTCACCTACAGGTATTTTCTGCATTAACAACCCCTTATTTACCACAGCTAAAACACATAATGGATATAGCCAATTACTCCGAGAAATAGATTAGCACATGCTTCATTCTTCATACAATGAATGTTAACATGGAAGCTATGATGAGGAGAAAAATAATGATGTTTTCTTCTCAGAACATGATAGCTTTGACTTGAAGAGCTGGAACATTTTAATGTCAACTCCCTTCACTTGACAGATCAGGCCTTTCTTGTTCTTACGAACACATACTGAGATATTCTGAATTAATGTTAAGATACTCACTTCCTGGAACGTGAAGGGATTTTCTCGTATTTGCCAATAAGAAAAAATAATCTAACCACGTCTTAATCAAGTCAGCAATTTCTTATACTCATAAATTTTGTCAAATCTAAGATGCCATAACTTAAGATGCATCATTATCTTCGGAACTATAGAAATACACTACAAACTATGAGAAAGTACACACCTCAATTATAAGATGCACACCAATTTCAGAGATGCTTAATGAGGGGGAGTATGCAATTTAGACGTTTCAGCCTTAGACTGGGGGCAATTCTTGTTCATTTGATTCATCTTCTGCATTCTGATGTATGAAAGGAACTGACAAGATTAGAAACATATTCAAACTTAACCACTCAAAGACTAGCAGTAGAAAGTGAGATCCAATCTCCATACCATGGTACATTGCCTATGAGCAGTGATGTGTTAGAGCCAGCCTCAAACCAGGATAAACAAGCAGGTTGTCAAGTTGTCAAGACTCATGTGGTTTGGTTGTCACAGCAACTAGTAAAAATTAAATTATATTCCCTTGAATTAAATATATTCTATTAAAAACAAGGGTAATAAATACTCAAAAAGCATCACCTCCTAATTATTTTTACTACATCTTGCTATTATGTATGCTCTCAAGATTATGTCTAGTGTCTGGAGAGTTGAAATCCTACCTACTGGTGATCAACAGCACATCTCTTTCCAGTTGTGCATTCAGTGATGTCACAGTGATAGCTTGAGATCAGCCAAAGGTGGGAGTATTCATACCATGGAAATCAGCAAATGTTACCAACTGGCTCCTTTTCCCTTCCTAGAAAGCCTATTATTAAACATTCGCCAGCACACCACTGTGTACAATAACAGAAAAGTCAGGTTCTAAGATTGGTAGTCTAGCTACATGTTATACATATTACACATAAATTTACATTATACATATTACACATAGAATAGGAGGGAGGGATACTACAAAGAAAAAGCAAAATTTTAACATTGACCTCAAAACAAATTGAGAAGGTTTTATACACACACACACACACACACATATCTTTATACACATAGGTATATATCTTTATGTACATATATATAAAATATATGTATGTAAGTACATGTGTATATATACACATATATAGTGTATATATGTGTGTGTGTGTATATATATATATATATATATACACACACACACATACACACACACACACACACAAGATTTATTTTATTTGAATTATTCAGTGGGGGGAGAAAAGGTTACTTGAATTTTCAGCATTCAACTGTCTGAATGACCTTCTTACCTTGACTGCTTAATAAAATGAAGAATGCTACACATTGCAATTTTTTACCATATGGAACCTCTAATTTGAGTGGGAATACAATTTATCCATAGTTTCCCACTAAATGAGAGACAATATTACTATCATTTTTCAATGACAACAACCTGGCATGGATTTGACTACATAATGTTGCCCTCGGAATGACCCTCCTCATCTACAGACCAGTGACATCCAAATAGGTCAAATAAAATTTGTATGCTGAACACGGATTACTGAAGCAACAATCTTTTACAATTTTCTATCATTTCGTGAAGAATTATATTAAATGATTTCTGTATAAAATAGTAAAAAGAAAACAAAACAACAACAAAAAAACATGATCTCATAAGATGTCAAAGACTGCAGTTCACTGTCCTTTGCCTCCTATCTGAGGACTCGGGTAACCTGAGGAGGTTTATTTATGAGAATTCATGTAAATTCCATTAGGCTCTTCTTAATACCCACTGGCACTTTAGAGAGAATATATTTTATTTTATTTGCATTTACATAATACAATTTGATAGTCTCATATTGTATAATTTCATTTCACTCAGTTCATTTTTTAAGGGAAACGAATTTCTTGCAGCTTTTCTACAAAAGAGACCCTATTGAACTATACCCAAATAACTCACAGAGAACTGGTTGCCATGGCTATTCAGAAAAAAATAAGACACCATTGCTAATAGAAATGTTGAAGAGCCTGATTTCCAACCTGGATTTATAACACTAGGTTTTTGATCATATGAATTAATGAAGCCAATGCAGCACCCACTTGTATTCAAGGAACTGAACAAATCCTCCCTTTCATAGTTTTTCTTAATAATGTGTAAACACTCAGAACTAAACTATTAAAAAATTAGAGTTATCCCTATCACCTGTGTTGACTCTGTTTTTGCTTCCTAATGCAACGTTACTTTCTCCTCTTTAATGTAACTCAAGTTTTCACTAGGGATTACTTCTGACCCCAGAGTCATTAAACACAGTTTGTCCGTGTGAACAAAGAGAAATAAAAGTGTGACAGAGTATGGCCTCTTCAGGAAATGTCACCAATCCCTTCATTACTGGGACAAAGGTTCCCAGCAAGGTTGGAGGAGAGAATGACAAGAGATAAACCTAGAAAGCTACACTGGGAAAGACTGTGAACGGTCATGTGTATGTGGTGATAAGAAGTCTGGCATTCTCTTGTAATGCAGCCAAGTGTCACCAAATGTAATTTTTTAAATAGAGTACAATTTTTAAAAAAACTTTATAAGCTTCGACTTGGCGACTGAGCGAAATGTGTTAGAAAAGTTGCTTGAATAAAAAATACCAACATCTTAAGACACAACCACAATAATCTGAGAAGGAAGTTGTACTCTTTGAAATAGACTGCAAGAATCACTGCATAGACACTCCTGTTTCCCATTTTAAAAATCCAGTCATACTACTGATGATACAAGAGCTTTGTAGCTTTACTGAGGCTTAAAGACTTACAGGTTTCTATTTCACTGCCTCCCCACTTCATGCTCGTCTAGAAGCTTCTCCCTACCCACACACACAGCTGCAGGATGAAATGCTGATGCTCCCATTCTCCATCTTAAGTATTCATTTCTTGGTAAGCAACCCAGTCAAGCCAGTCTGCCCTTTCTAGTCCCTGGAATTCTGGAGAGGAACATTTTCTCCATCTTATAACACATATACCTGGATTCTCCTCTCTGGGTATAATTAGTAAAAGCCAGTTTTGAACCTTTTCTTTAGTTTCTGGCAAATTTTGTAGACTTAAAATAGTATACATTGTTTTTAAATACATACCTCTCTTGCATACACACACACACACACACACACACACACACACACACACACTATAATATATATATAAATATATAAAATAATTTAATAAAAGTATTTGTCTTCACCTAGTAGTTGGGGGGAGGGCATGCAGGGGGATCCCATTGTAGAGAAATTTTTCAGATTTATTTTTTGAAGAGTTTTCTAAAGAACTATATCTGAGATAATAAGGAAATACTGTTTCAAGGGAAAAGAAATAGTGTTTTTATAAGAATAGATCAGACTTCCTTCTGACTCTTCATTGGGACTATATATTGGAGTTAGAGAGAAAGGGAATTAATGCATAACAATCAAAATCTTATTGGACTAGGTGACCTTTTTAAATTTTCATTTATTTTTGAGACAGAGAGAGCACACAAGCATGAGTGGGGAAGGGGCACAGAGAGAGAATCCCAAGCAGGTTCCACACTGTCAGCACACATCCCAACATGGGGCTTGAACCCACGAACTGTGAGATCATGACCTGACTCAAAATCAAGAGTTGGATGCTTAACCGATTGAGCCACCCAGGTGCCCCAAGAGTAGGTAAACTTTAGAGGGAATGGTTTTCAATCTTGTTTACATCCCCATCATATCAAAGCAACACCCAATCCTATCATCAGCAGTAAAAATAGCTCATTATAGCAGTACTTACTGGGGCGGGGGCGGGGAGCGGGGGGCGGGGAAGGGTGATCTACCTCTGCTTGGGGTGGTTCATATCCCAGCCTAGGGGCAGGAGGGGAAATTAATGGATGTGTGCATTTTTACAAAGCTTCCACGTGAAGCCGACATCTTTCAACCAGCACCTGCCATCTCACCCATCTCCACCCCTACCAGAAATAGTCTCCCCATCCCTTGCTTTGAGTTAGTGTCTGCTTTAAGCCTGGTCCACAAGAAGGGGATCTGAGACCTGAGGCTCCTACCAGGATTAAATTGAGTTTTGGTTGGAGTAGTCAGATCTGTATTCATATTCTCACTGTGCTCCTCTGACATGAACTAAACTCTGTTTCTTGATTTAAAGCAAACTCCTAGACAAAAGCTGAATTCAGTTACAGACAGCTTTTTCAGGCCAACACAGTGATTTTTTTTTAATGTGTTTGGTTGTCTTTAGATAGAGCATAGATTTTCTAGTTCTCTGTAATCATCTCTACTCTCTCACATACCAGGTTTTATTCATTTGTTTGTTTTCTATGTGGTACCTAAGAGGGATTTTAAAAAAATTTTTAAATGTTTTTTTTTAATGTTTATTTTGAGGTGGGGGGTGGGGAGGGACAGAGAGAAGGAGACAGAATTTGAAGTGGTTCCAGGCTTCCAGCTCTCAGCACAAAGGCTGATGTGGGGCTTGAACCCACAAACCATGAGATCATGACCTGAGCCAAAGCTGGATGCTTAACCAACTGAGCTACCCAGGGCCCCTCTAGAGTGATTTTAGTTGTGACTTCCTGGTTAGGACAAGATATTTTATAAAGATGTAACACATGGGTTGCCTGAGTGGCTCAGTTGGTTGAGCGGCCGACTTTGGCTCAGGTCATGATCTCATGTTCATGAGTTTGAGCCCCACATTGGGCTCTGTGCTGACAGTTCAGATCCTGGAACCTGCTTCAGATTCTGTGTCTCCCTCTGTCTCTGCCCCTTCCCTGTTCACACTCTGTCTCTCTCTCTCAAAAATAAATAAACATTAAAAAAATTATAAAGATGTAACGCACTTTACTCAAAAAGCAAAGGTTTCCTAACCAAAAGTATGTCATAAGGAATATAGGGACAGAATTGAGTTTTCTCAGGAAAGTATAATTATTCTATTTCATTGTCTTTTCATCAAAGATCTTGCTCCTTCCAGGTCTATCGTGAGACTTAAGAGTCGTAGAGTAAGTTTGAGTCATCTGAGTCTTGTTGTAAAAAACAAAAGGCCTTTGTCCTGTATCTCAAGAGCTGCCTGAAGGTTTCAAATGAAACCTTGCCATCTGTCTATGTCTCTGACACTTTCTTGCCATTACAAATTAGGTCACACTGTTCCCATTGGTGTGTTAACATGACAATCTTCCTTGACTCGTAAAGGCTATAGTTTTGGTTGCCCCCAAATTATATGTTAAATCCTATGTTCAATATGATGGTATTTACACGTGGGGTCTTTGGGCGATGATTAAGTCATTAGGGTGGAGTCCTCATGAATGACATTAGTGTTCTTATAAAAGAAACTTCAGAGAGCTCCCTTTCTCCTGACATGTGAGGAGGACACAGAAGAAAGATGGCCAGGCAACAGGTTCTCACCTGACACTAAATCTGTTTGTACCTTGATCTTGGACTTCACAGCCTCCAGAACTGTTAGAAATAAATTTCTGTTGTTTATATGCCACCCCATCTACAGTATTTTTGTTTTAGCAGCCTAAAGGAACTAAGACAAAAATCAAGAATTTTCTTACCACTTGTCTTATTGTCCTATATCAATATTTCTAGGTCCTTAAGAAACTTGTTTTGGGCTTACTATGATTTTTTTTTAATTATAGACCAACAAGATAAAATGAGTTAATGTTATAGAATGCAACAATCTAATATAGTTGACAGAATTTGACTCAGTTTCTGCCAAGGGATTATTATCATTGAGAGTGACATTCAAGAATGTCATAAAGAAAAGAATGCAAATATGTTAAGGGAAAAGACTGATTAACATGAGATAGAACTCTATAGTACAGGTGAATCTATTCAAGGCCCTTACTTGAACACCGCCAAAATGTTCCATCACTAATCTTACCTTCAACAGGCATAAGAAAAAAATATATCCCTCTGATTTGAAATAATTTTAAAACATTGCCCACTCTTTCCTGGAGAAACGCTCATCACTCTGTGACAGCTTTGAGTTGGAAAAGTTGATGTTCCAAGGAGGTTATTGACAACCACACATTTTCCCTGCAATTCAGGAAGCTACCATTAGGTGGGTAGTATTACACCAATTTTGCTAAATAGTCCAAAAAGTTTATGACCAGTTTATGGAATTCAAGATAATAGCATTTTTTTGCCCTCACTTTTGATTTTCAAATGTACTTCTTTATTAAGCATAAGCACTGAATATTATAGTGGTTGCAAATTTTTCTTTCATATACCTAGGTACGCATAAAACTTGACTCTATAACTTTAATTAATCTCATTTGGCCCCAATCTCAGTCAGTTTGGAAGTCTCCGCTCTCCTTTGTTTATGTCCTGTGGGTGGGGAGGAGTTAGAAATCATCTACTGGCATACACTAAAGAAAGGTTAAAACGTATAGTTTGAAAAACAACTACATCAATTTAGTAGATCACACCAAATGCATTTAAATGAAAGAATAGACTAGAATGAAAAGAAAACATAAGCCAGCATCATAAATATTGTTTTATGAACATTTTATGTATCCTGGAAAACAATGTAAAATGTCTTATTGTAGACAAAAATTGGCCATGGGCCAAAACTGTCAAAGAAAAACCATAATGGGGCATAATGGGGCACGTGGGTAGGTCAGTCTGTTAAGTGTCCAACTTCAGTTCAGGTCATAATCTCATGAGTTCGTGAGTTCAAGCCCCCACATCAGGCTCTCTGTTCTGTCAGCTCAGAATTCACTTCAGATCCTCTGCCCCCTCTCTCTCTGCAGTTCCTCCATGCTCTCTCTCTCTCTCTCTCTCAATAAATAACTAAATAAATAATAATAAACAACATTAAAAAAATTCTGCATAAGACATTGAACTACTGTGTCTCCAGACATGAGGTCCAAACACTGCCTACATCTTCCATAAACTATCATCCATAAACTATCATCTCTGCAGTGCCAGATTTTTCTCACTTTCAGGCCTCATACTGGGATGCACAGAAACATGTGGCCACTCTCCTATCCTACTTGAGAACAGCAGAGGGCTTTCTGAGGCTCTGTGAAGTCCTCTCTGCCTAGACATGCCAACATAGATATTTCTATTCTACATGCCTTGACTTCTCAGGAATTCAGGAGTGCTTTCCTTAATAACTTGGTGTCTCCCTGGGCTTCAGTCCTGAAGTTAAGGATTCTGTTGCCACTTATCCTGAATACCCAAACTTACCCAAGGGTTTTAATTTCTGCCCCCTCCCTTCTAACCCCAGGGAGGGGGGTACAGACCCACTTATCAGGCAGACACACTTAGATCTCATATTCTGCCTTCAGATTCTCAGACTCTTTTTGTCTCCCAGTCCTTGAGATTTTTATCTAGTCTGGGAGAAGAAAAACTGTCTTTGGTGGTATTTTTTCATAGCTCTTGTTCATAGTGTAATTGCATGGCCCAAAGTGCCTCAATACTCTGGCTTTTTAAGCCAATACAAATGCCCAGATTCTTCAAACTCAAAAACATTTTTCTTTCAAAACTATTGTTTCTCCCCCACATTTATAAGCCTATTTTTAAAACTAAAAGCTAAAAATTGACAGGTTTTTCCTTTCTTCTTCTGTAACAACCTTTCCCCAAGGCAACGGATACCTGAGTCATATGTTTTAGCTTCACTAGGAAACAGGTTGTGGGTAAAGAGGAATTGCCGGACATGAATTACATTTCTAGTATTTCAACACTATTTCTAATGATCAAATTTATTTTTTTTTTAAATTTTTTTTTCAACGTTTATTTATTTTTGGGACAGAGAGAGACAGAGC